>NC_085007.1:29919003-29924003 GCF_963854185.1 Sardina pilchardus
TGCCTGACAGGCTGTGAGTGAAAGGCAGAGAGGGGTTAAGATGGATACAGAAGCCGTACAGGCAAGGACAAAATGAGGAGAGAGAGAGAGAGGGAGGGAGGGAGGGAGGGAGAGAGTGAGAGGGAGAAATGAGAGAAAGATGCTAAAATATGCATCAGCGAGCTTGGCGGCGGCGGGCGAGAGAGGACTAGCGGTGTGGTTTGCGGGATGCCTGCTGCATGCGAGGAGCCGCGGCCGCTCCACAGGTTGGTGCATTAGACATGCCGAGCTGAACCCCCCCTGCGCTCCGCTGCCCGTAATTTTATTTCCGCAGAAATTTGGCTTTTCCCTCGATCCATCCCGCGTCTCACTCCCTCGCCCTGTTTTTTTTTTTCTTAAAAGATTAAGAGCAGCGGAGAGATTGTCCAGCCTTTTTAGTTTATTATGTTATGTTTGGAACCAGGGAGCAGCAAACAGGATTTAGATACAATGACATTAAAATGGATCCGTCCATATTAAAGCTATAAGATCAATACGCTTCAAAAATCTATATTTTCTACACTGTCTGCCCTCTGCAAAAGACTTTGGCAAGGAGCTGTGGGAGAAGCTGCTCTTTTAGGCAGAGAAATGAGTGGGATATATCCATCTCACTCATGACATTTCTGTCTGTCAGATACTTCTGCAGCCTTCAGAAAATGCAGCTGGAGATCTCATTTTGTGGATAAGAGCAAAACGGAATAGAAAAGACCTTAAATACTGATACTGACATTTTTTAGATTTTAGATTCATATTATCTGATATTAGTGAACAGTTCAAATATCTCTAATATACAGTATATATATTCTGTAAGACAGGATGCAGAAACCTACTGTACATTTCAAATAGATCAAATACATATAAATAAATAGAGAATTTCAAACATAAATGGCAATGCTCTAGAGATGGATGTTAATTTTTATTTATGTAAGGCCCGAGTTCAACCTGATTTACCAAGGCTTTGGACAAAGGGGTCTGCCAAATAGCATAACCATAAATAGCAAGTAGAGTACTAAAGATGCCTAATGTCTTTTCTAATGTATTTTAGATTATAGCAAATATTGAGCGTTAAAATTATACTAAAATTAGCCCACACAGATGCATGCACATGCACTCACATTATGAGTTTAACATTTTATACTTGGTCATATTTGTCTTTTTAGTTTTTCCTTTTTTAAAAAAAAAAATCACAAGCTTTTATTGTGAGGTTGACTGTGTGTGTGTGTGTTCTTTTACGTTCAGCCTACTCTGTCATAGGCATTTGAAAGCCCCCTTTTAGATGTGTTTTTTCTCTCCCGGTGGAATCAGATCGTGCCGTGCACAATTCAGCACAGACCTGCAATAATGAAAAACTATCAGATGTGGAATGGCCATGATCACCGCCGCTGAAAGGAAGGCCATTTGTGAGAAGTCTTTAGAGGTGGCCTTCAGGTTGACCTCGCATCACTGAAGTAGAACTGGCCAGCCCTCACGCCGGCTCGCCTGGCCACTGAGGGACGGCCTGCTTGAATGGATGGTCTCCCCTCTCCCTTGCGTCTCACACTGTGTGTGGGTGGATGGTTTTGTCTGAGCTGGTTTCTTTTTCTCTCGCTCGCTCTGTCTCTCTCTCGTTCTGTGTGTGTGTGTGTGTGGGTGGGGGAGGGGGGGGGGTGTAGATCTTTGGCACATTCTAACTGGCTTAGTGAGCGAAATTGGGTTTGGTTTCAACAAAAGTCTAGGCTGTGTGTGTGTGTGTGTGTGTGCGTGTGTGTGTGTGTGTGTGTGTGTGTGCAGATAATGGGCTTGAAGGCCTACTCACAGGTGTGTGAGTTGTAACCTTCTTTAGACTTGTGTGTGTATGTGTGTGTCTTTAGACGTGCGTGTGTGTGTGTGTCTTTAGACTCCTGTGTGTATGTGTGTGTCTTTAGACTTGGCGAGTAGAAATGAGAGTGCTTGTGTATTTGTGTTTGAGTAGAGAAGACTAGCGATGACTGCCTGATGGAAGGATTCAGTGCTGATAATTGGCTCATGTTATTGGTGAGGAGGAGAGGGAACCAGAAAGGAGGAGGAAGGCAATTAAGACAGACAGATGCCTGTCTGTGGTTTTGCAATGGCAACTGTGTGTGTGTGTGTGTGTGTGTGTGTGTGTGTGTGTGTGTGTGTGTGTGTGTGTGCTGGGTCCAGGTGTGGCTTCCTCAAAGGGAGCCGGGTGCTTGTCACAAGTATATGGGGGTTATTAAAAGTGTGTGTGGGGTACTATTGGAACAGTGTTGTGTTATACTTAAGTTTGGTGTGTGTGTGTGTGTGTGTGTGCTGGAGGGACCGGCGGTAGCGTGTTGTTGGAGCGGTGTTGTGCAGTGCTGAAGGCTGCTTAATGATTCTTTAATGACAGGCCTCAGACTGAGTGGTACTTATTGCTTGTTCTGGACCACATGGCCTATTTTTCATAGCTCAGAGACAGCTTTATTTGGCTTCACCTTGAATGGAGCGGCGCTCTATTGATTCGGGCGGCCCAGGGTTTAACACACTGCTGCCTCGGAGAGAGGGAGGGAGAGAGAAAGAGAGAGGGAGAGAGAGAGAGAAAGATAGGTGTGTGGGATAGAGGGAAGAGCAGGGCTCGGAGACAGAGCTGCGGAGAGATATTTGAGTAGCAATTGGAAGTGCGGAAGAATGGCAAGGGCCCTAATTGAAGCCGAAGGCCAATGGAAGAAAGAGCGGCTGTTCTATTGCCTCAATTAGATTTTCGTTGAAAAATGTATTCATTTCTGATTGGACAAGAGGCATTCTAGGACTGTAGTCACTCCCGAGGATGTCCTAGAGCAACTTCACTCAAACTCTTCACCGTTATCAGTAATCACTGCATGTTTGATCGACTTTAACCATCATTTTCCACAACATCGACATTTCATTAATTTTTTAAAGAGGACAAAATTACGTGCAAATATATTACGTTTGACGGAAAGCAAATGTGGTAGAGCAGTGGTTCTCAAACTGTGGTACGCGTACCACTGGTGGTACGCGGGCTTCCTCTAGTGGTACGCCGGGAGTTTCCGAGATTTAACGTGAGCGATCGCTAAACTGCACAGTGATGGCAAGCGAAGGGAGGAAATGAAGTTATTATTTTGCTGTCACTTCGTTGGTTTTATGGCCTAGTAGGTTGTATTTGGTATCTATGGATAGCTCTAGCTCTCCTCTTTCATCTGACATGCGTTCCATATCTCTCTGATAGCGATTTCACGAGTAAATCAAACGAGAATCAAACGAGTAATGGTAGCCAAAGCTATAACATTAGTTTGTCACTTCGTCTGTTTTTATAGTGTAACTGTAAATAAGATATACTTTGATTTAACTTGAATTGTATTTTCATACTTGATCGTACAGACAAGTATCTAGTCTCGTTGGAAAGCCCCGGTTCTGCTCTTTCATGCAATATAGGTATCATCTCGTCTGTGACGAATAATCGCGAAGCAATGTAACAGAGAAGAATGGGTGTGTTTTTTGACGCACTTTGCGTCCGTCGGGCTCATATGACCTTCAGTGCAGTTTTAGTGCAGTAACATCACAGTTACATTGTCACTCGATGAGTATCAAGTGTGTAAGTGCAGTTGTGGCTTTGAATAACAGTAAATAATAAAAAGGCTAAATGTTAGGAATAAAAATGGCCCTCTGTTTATTAGATACGCATTGTAGTGACATTTATTTAACATTTCTTAATGCTGCTAATAATGGTGGTACTTGGAGAGACAAATGTTTTCTGAGGTGGTACTCATTGGGAAAAGTTTGAGAACCACTGTGGTAGAGGGATAAGTGTTGGTCTGCATCCAGGTGTGTGTGTGTGAACAGTATAGAAAGGAGCCGATATGAAATGCACACTCAGAGGCTACATTTGCAGATTGCTCTGAAGACTGACTGCAGGAGATTAAAATTAAGATAGATTTGAAAACCATCCAAAAGACTGACTGTAGTCCAATTAACCAAGAGTTTAATGCGACCATCTGGTACACTGATAATGGGACCATCTGATACACTGATTTACAGCAAATGATTGAATATTAACATGTAGCCTCTCACTCAGGATGGCTACAGAATAGGCGTTGCTTGTCACTTTGCAACACCATCTCCTCAGAGGTGTACTTTATGGCGTAAGGGTTAATTAAGCCCAATCAAAATAGATTAAAAAAAAAAAAATCATTCTGGTGTCATGGCGCTGTTGTCTCTAGATTCCATTAGTTTAGTAGAGCTGTCTTCTAAAGGCGATATGGCCCGGGTGTGTGTGTGGGGTGGTGAAAGATATCCATTCCCCACTGTTGAGATTGGGCCGTAGGCACAAGGCCAGAGGCCAAGTGCTGCAGGTAATGGCAGCCGTGGGAATATCCTTCACCAGCGCAGCAGCACCAGTGTCCTGTCCTATGGCTTAATTCTCCTCTCCTCTCCTCCCTCCACTGCTGAGGCTGTAGAGCATGGACATGCTTGTTGTCGATGAGAGGTCAGTGTCGTCTCTTTCTGCAAGGAGTGTGTGTGTGTGTCACTCTGCATACCTACAGTCCGTGTGTGTTCTGAGGTAGCAAGATTAAGAGCTGACTGACTTGTGACTTGAGCTCATCATTGGTGTTTTGTGAACAGACAGGACTCCTAGTTGGTGTGGTGGCAGCATGTCACCGCTGGCTAAAACATCATCCGATTTGACGGGACTGAAATTAAAAGTTCCCATTTAAAGCCCTCGCCACTCAATGAATATGCAGTCCGCTCACTCACCCAGGCCACCCTCTCTGAGATCTGACGCGCGGCCTCAAGTTGGCGCCTCTCTCTCTCTCTAGAGCCGACACGGCCCGCTCTCTGGGCTTGCCAAACTTTTGGAGATCCATCAGTCCGGCATCTTAATGTGGTTACGCGGCGTCCCGCTTTAACCCCTCGGACGGATGGCTCCTCAAATCCATTTAGTCTGAAGCGGGCCCCTGGCCAGCCGCCCCCCCCCCTACCCCCCCTCTCTCCGGTGCAATCCCATT
>NC_085007.1:29929003-29964003 GCF_963854185.1 Sardina pilchardus
GTGTAAGTGAGGGCCAGTGTGTTGTACAACAGGCTCCTGGGGCGTCCCATACGCCGGGGAGAACAAAAGGCAGCACCGGCCCTCTCCTCCCTAAAGGAGGCCCCGCCACCAGCGCCTTTGTGGGGCCGAGCGTGTGGCCCAGGGAGGGGGGGGCCTCCAGCACGTGCCCCCTCCAGCAGCCCTAGCCCTGCAGCCAGCCCCACAACACACACACATACACGCACACACACACACACACACACAGATAGACACACAGACACACCAGTGCTGGGCCCAATTATTATTACTGCTCACGTCATACACACACACATACACACACACACACACACACACACACACATACATCTTACACATACATCTTAGTGTTCCTTCTCTCAAAAAATCTTTCATTCTTAATTGTCATTGAATCAATCTAGTCTAGGTTTTGTTGAGCACTACTCTAAAGTCCCTTTCCCACATAACTTCTAGAAGTTACCCGGACATATTTACCCGGGTGAGGCACGACACGGACGTTTCCCACATGAGCTTTATGTCCGAGTGAGATACGGGTAATTCTGTTCACACTAGACCCGAGTAATAGCCGCGAGGGGTGGGGCAATGTCAGCACTTGCAGGGGGAGGGAGATGACGCTAAATAAATGCGTTGTTGTGCTGTGTTGCCTGGATGATACGAACTTACATCAGATCCAAAACATCATGAAACAACAGAAGTAGTTAGCTCGCTAGTCAGCGGGAGCTAGCATAGAGGAAAAAATAGCTAACGCCAGGACCACAGGCTATAAACAAAGCTCTACTTCAACCCTCTCTGGTATAAACATCCAACATAACAAATTAATAGAAAATAATGACACACCTGGAAAATATAAACAGCACACAGAGGTCTGAGGCTCCTTCCCAACTCCTACAAAAAGCAACAATGCTAAATAACAGCGACGTTAACTATTAGCTGTTAATTGCTAACCACTAACAGCTAGTTGCAAGCTAATCGACAACACTTCAAGCTATTCACGTTTGCAAGGATAATCCTGCCTGTCCTGCAACAAACACAACAACGTGATTGCAGTTTAAATTTGTATTGTACGTACACAACAAAATGTCACTGTTTTCTGTAGAACTACTCCGGTGTTCTCGTCTGTGTTCATACTCGTAGGGCAATGTTTATCGTTACCATGGCAATTTGTACTTTCTGCCTTGCGCTGCAAGCAGGCTGCAAGGGCGCATTTCTATGCGTCATCGGTACGCCCCCCATCTCTACCCAGAACTGTGCCGGCTGCGTTCCCACCTAAGCGCACCCGGGTAACATCTAGAAGTAGTACTAGGGGGCTAGTAGGGTGAGTTCCGGGTAAGAAAATACCCGAGTTTTGCGTTCCCACATACAGCCACCCGTTTGATATCCGTTTGACATCCGGATGTCTCGCTCATGTGGGAAAGGGACTTAAGTATCTTGTACAGAGTTTGAGGGATTTACTTTATTGCAAAGCTGCACACTAGCGCCCAGGCAGGCCTGCTGAGCTGAAGCAATCTGGGCCTGAGTGAGAGTGTGTGTGTGTGTGTTTGTCTGTGAGGCTGTGTGTGTGTCTGTGTGTGTGTCTGTGTGTGTTTCTGTGTGTATGAGAGAGAGAGTGAGTGTGTTGGCTTTACGGCTCTGCTGCTATTTGTCTTGGACTTACCTCTGGCTGTTTGTGTTTACCCACTCAGTGTCTGCGCCTGTTTGGTTTTCTTCTGCACCTTTGATGGGTGTACGGGAGAGAGAGAGAGAGAGAGAGAGAGAGAGAGAGAGAGAGAGAGAGAGAGAGAGAGAGAGAGAGAGAGAGAGAGAGAGAGAGAGAGAGAGAGAGAGAGAGAGAGAGAGAGAGAGAGAGAGAGAGAGAGAGAGAGAGAGAGAGAGAGAGAGAGAGAGAGAGAGAGAGAGAGAGAGAGAGAGAGAGAGAGAGAGAGAGAGAGAGAGAGAGAAGGAGAGAGAGAGCGAGAGAGAGAGGGAGGGAGAAAGAGAGAGACTGAGAAAGAGAGAAAGACAGAGAGAGGGAGGTGGGGAATGAAGGCCCAGAGATAGAGGATGAAGGGATAAGAGTTAGAGAGGGAGTGTAAGCTCATAAAGTACGAGAGGCAGAGTGACAGACAGGAGCTGGAGAAGGAGAGCAAGTTTGGGGGAGAAAGGGATGGAGAGGGCAGGAGAGGAAAGAAGAGAGGAGCGGAGGAGAGGAGAGGAGGAGGAGGAGAGGAGAGGACGGGCCGATGAGCGGATTTTCCTGTGGCTGGACTGGCGGGCATCTGCCTGTCAATCTGACAGGCTGTCAGAGCGCTGCCGTCTCGGGCTGCAGACACCACATCAGCCTCTCTCCTCCACGCCTCCTTATCTGCCACGCAGCCTTCCCCCCAGGAGCCCACGCACTCAGTCACCTGATCCCTCACACACACACGCACACACACACACACACACACACACACACACACACACGTACTTACCTCTAGCCCTGACACACTTCCTTAACCCAGACACACACACACCGTCCACACATTCACACATGCACATAAACGCACAAACTCTCCACTGCCTCACCCCGCACCAACTCGGACCTACTTTCTCTCAGTCACTCGTATATATCACACACACACACACACACACACACACACACACACACACACTCCTGTAGGTTGCGCATGCGTGGCCCATTCCCACACTCCATGTATTCATGTAAACACTATATACTCTTCTTTACTCGCCCGTGTGGGGAGGCCAGGCAGAGTTCACTCAATTCTCTGCAGTCAATTCAATATCTCAACAGAGAGCGCAGGAGCACCTTGTCTGGTTTATGTATTTATCGCAAACAATAATAAGTTCTGACGGAGTGAAGTTCTAGCCTTTTTTCTTTTATGTCCGCTCAATGATTGCGCGGGCAGAAATCACTCTGTGCAACATAAAAGCAAAGCTAGCTCATAAAAGGATATGGCTTCCTTCTCCAGGCTCCAAATGTTTTTATAAGAGATTGAAAAAGCTACCGCAGTGCAACCTGAAGCTCTTAATCTAACTCCATCTCCCCCTCCTCCTCTCTCCCTCTCTCTTCTCCCCCCCTCCTCCTCTCTCCCTCTCTCTTCTCCCCCCCTTCTCCTCCTCTCTTCTCCCTCCCTCCCTCCCTCCCTCCCTCCCTCTCTGCAATCTCTCCTCCTCTCTCTTCTCTCTCTAGGCTGCCTGTCCAACCTGCCGCCCAACGCTAAGAAGATCTCCAACTCGTACGAGGAGCGGCGGAAGCAGGCCACGGCCATCGTGCTGCTGGGCGTGATCGGGGCCGAGTTCGGCGCCGAGATCGAGCCGCCCAAGCTGCCGTCGCGCCCGCGCACCGCCGCAACGGCCCCCGAGGGCTTCGGCCTGACCACCGGCGGCTCCAACTACTCCCTGGCGCGCCACACCTGTGAGTACCCAGCCCTGCACCACCCAACGCCCCCCCGCCACTCTCCACACCACACACAGCACTCACCATAGGGCTCCTGTGGCACGGTGCCCACCTTACACTGTACACTGACGTCCGCCTGTCTGTCTGTCTGTCTGTGTGTCTGTCTGTCTGTCTGTGTGTGTGTGTGTGTGTGTACCTATCTGTTTGTCTGGTTCTGTGCCTTTCAGATGTCTTTGTCTCCTGAAAGTCCTCAACGGAGCGATATTTGTTATTGTTGCTCTTTTATCCTGATGATTATTTGAATCCCAGCGCAGCACAAAGCCCTGATGTTTGCTGTTGGCGTTTCATTGCTGTAGTGACTAGTGAGCGAGAGGGAAGAGTGATGAGAACTCCCGCTCAGATCTCACATCTCACAACATATCCTGCACTCAGGAGCAACAGCACTACGGCACAATCACCTGGATCACTGCAAGCACTGCACACAAACAAACCTGCTGCACACAGAAAGCACACTAGTTTATGCACACACACACACACACACACACACACACACACACACACACACATATACACGCGGTGTGGTTGTGT
This sequence comes from Sardina pilchardus, assembly GCF_963854185.1. NCBI lineage: Eukaryota > Metazoa > Chordata > Actinopteri > Clupeiformes > Clupeidae > Sardina > Sardina pilchardus. The sequence goes on from NC_085007.1 coordinate 29,932,983, forward strand.
GAGCTGGAAGGCCACATAAATAATTGAAAGCTGCCTCCATCTCTCAGTGGTGCAGCCTGTTTGCTCTCTGCAGCCTCGCTGCCTGGAGTCTACGGCCCCTGCCTGCCGAGCCTTTGTGTTACCGCCTCACACACACGCACACACACACGCTCATGCTCGCACCCACACACACACACACACACGCTCATGCTCGCACACGCACGCGCACTCATATGAAACAAATGATGCAATCGGAGGCCAGAGCGGGCTGCATGCAGATGTGAACTCCGTGCTCTTTCAGGTCTGAACTGTCAAACATGACAACACCCCAGGAGGGTTCACACACTCTGTCTGTGTGTGTGTGTGTGTGTGTGTGTGTGTTAATGTGGGGTGTACAAGGCCACAGGCTCTCCTGGGCTGCGCTGCACAGGCCCCGGCTGCCTCTCCCCAAATCCGCGCTGACAGGGCAGGATTAGGGTGCGTAACCCCGCCGTGGTGTCTGAGGTGCACCGTCTGCCTCTCTAAGTCCCTTTAAATCTTTAAATGTGCGGATATCTTAGAAGTGCACGCCACCACCGCTCATTAGCCTGCTTTAGCCTCATATTCTGCTGCCCTTTAGCTGAACCTTGTTGATGAGCAAGTGCCGTTTCACAGTCACACTAGCACTACGTTTTAGTTAGCAATTTTAGAATATAGCGACGTGTCCGTATTTATACATTTACGTATATAAGACGTCGTAACTTTGACATTTTGGGTAGCTACGATTTTTTCATGATATTTCAGAGTGACTGTAGTTTAGGTCCTTTTAGTAAAGTTTTGGGCGTCATGTCCACATACCACATTTTTGAACACTAAGAGTCAAGTACATGATCAGATTATCTGTGCCCTACTAGTCAGTGAGAGAGAGAGAGAGAGTGAGTGAGTGAGTGAAAGAGAGAGAGAGAGAGAGAGAGAGAGAGAGAGAGAGAGAGAGAGAGAGAGAGAGAGAGTGAGAGAGAGAGAGAGTCCAACTGGATTCCTGGGTGTGTTGGGCGCTCTTCTGTGCCACTGACCTGCACAGCTGACCGATTTCATGCCCAGGTGCTGCATGCTTGGGTGGGGGAGGGAGGGAAACGGGCAGATTTCATGCCCAGTAAAGAGCTCCGTGCCTGGGCAGCCGTGAGGAGGGATCAGCCATAGCTGGAGGGTCCAGGGGAGACCTGCGTGTGCTGATAGGTCAGTGGTGTGGAGCAGAGCCGCTGTCACCTCAGTCTCTGGGGCCGCAGCACGCCAGCCAAGCACGCCCACCGCAGGGAATACCCTGACTCCCAGTCTAATGCTCACACACACTCACGCACACATGCACTCACACACACACACACACATACGCATGCTCACACACACACACACACACACACACACACAAGCCAAAGCCAAATGCACCTGCATGCACACACAGGCAGACTGTAGTCTACATACACACACACACACACGCACACACACACACACACACACACACACACACACACACACACACACACACACACACACACACACACACACACACACACACACGCTGTTTGTGCATACCCTCACAAACCCATCCCACACACACAACAAGCTAGAGAGTGAGCACGCCAGGTTTGTGGAATGCCAAATGCGAGTGGCACACACAGGAGAGCTGCAGCCCTCTCTCTGCTGTGCTGTGCTGTGCTGTGCTGTGCTGTGCTGTGCTGTGCTGTGCTGTGCTGTGCTGTGCTGTGCTGTGCTGTGCTGTGCCGTGCTGTGCCGTGCCGTGCTGTGGCTAATGAAGCTGCAGGCCTGGCAGACGACGAGGCCTCTCAGTGCAGTGCAGTGCAGTGCAGTGCAGCGCAGCGCAGCTGTAATGATTCCATAGGCAGCCTGGCGGGGCGCCCACAGCACAGCACAGCCCTTCATCAGCATGCTGTAGGGGCGCCGCAGCCCCGCGCTAATGAAGGAGAGCGCCACGGCCACCCGGCTGGGACCTTGTGTTTACATGGGAGATGTGGAGGCTGAGGAAATATGGAGCCGAGCAGCGGCAGACAGGACAGCCACGGCTCCTCTGACACTGCAGGCCCATTGAGAAGAGTGGCACGGCATCCGTACATGCGCCACATTTGATTGCTGCATGCAAGATTGAGTGATTGTGTGTGTGTGTGTGTGTGTGTGTGTGTGTGTGTGTGTGTGTGTGTGTGTGTGTGTTCAGTGTGTGAACTGGAGTAAAGATGAAGAGATGTACAACTTCAAGTCATCCATTTTCTGGTGTGAGGGATTCTTCTTGATTGCACGTACAGTATGCAGGTATGCTGTGTGTGTGTGTGTGCATAAATGGTTGCCAGTCTTTATGTTTATTTATATGTTGAAGTGCTCTCTTTGTGGGAGAGAGGTGTGTGGGATTCTTCTTGATTGCATGTACAGTATGCATGTATTCTGTGTGTGTGTGTGCGTGTGCGTGTGTGTACATAAATGGTTGCCAGTCTTTATGTATATCTATATGTTGAAGTGCTCTCTTTGTGTGAGAGAGAGAGTGTGTGTGTGTGTGTGTGTGTGAGTGTGACATTTGCAGTGGGGTTATATGGTTTGTGCTCACCTTCTCCCGTGGTGAAAGGTTCAGCTTGAGCAGGCTGCTTCAATAATGGACTCTCCAGCCGCCCCAGCCCTAACGTCTGCCATAGATAATCAATGTGATTGGGCCTGCTCCTCTACGGCTGCCTGTGCTACATCTGGCCCTGCTCCTCTAGGCCTGTCTGTGGATGTGTGTGCTGTGCGTGCGGGTTTGCCTGGGTTTTTTTTTGCCTACCGTAGATAATCAATTTGATTGGCTCTGCACCTATGTGTGTGTTTGTATGTGTATGTGTGTGTGTGTGTGTTATTTGTTAGCCATAGATAATCAATATGATTGGCTCTGCACCTATGTGTGTTTTTGTGTTTGGTGTTTGTGTGTGTGTTATTTGTTAGCCATAGATAATCAATATGATTGGCTCTGCGCCTATGTGTGATCTTATATGTTTGGTGTACGTACGTGTGTGTGTGTGTGTGTGTGTGTGTGTGTGTGTGTGTGTGTGTGTTATTTGTCTACCATAGAGAATCAATGTGATTGGCCGTTTGTTTTCATCACGGCCTGCCATAGCAATCCCTCTGTGCAAGGAGTCTGTAGCGCCCGCAGCCAATAAAGCCTTGCGGCCCTGGGATATATATTTGGGATCCTCAGGGAGCTGCCTTTATCAAGTATGTAAGCTAATATCTCTCCGGGTTATTGGAGGAACACCAAGCGCTACACACACAAAAAAGACTGTGGCCTCGTGTGTGTGTGTGTGTGCGCCCTCAGTGCAGGGCTGTGCCTAATGACTGAGGCTGTCTAAATACCATCACTTGCTGGCTCTGGGTATGTGCTCGGTGGCTGGCTGCTGAGGCTGCTGCAGCAGAGGAGGCTTTTAAAGAGTCATTCCCCTTCTGCTGAGAGAGACAGAGAGAGAGACTCACTCCCATTCTGCTGAGAGAGAGAAAGAGAGAGAGAGAGGGACTCACTCCCATTCTGCTGAGAGAGAGAAAGAGAGAGAGAGAGAAAGAGAGAGAGAGAGAGAGAGAGATCCCTCACAGCCTGCTGATCAAATGTAAATGTTACCTTCACTCACACATTCACTTAGCTTTACCTCACACACACTTACTGCGGTTACGAAGACTAGCTTAGCAGGCGCACCTGTGTATTGAGTGCGTGTGTGTGTGTTTATGTTAGTGTGTTTGTGGAGGGTGGTAAGGTTGGATTTTTTCTCCTATAGCTAGAGGTGGAGAGGTGTCAGTGTAATGTTGTCGTCGGTACTGAATTCCGCTTTGTTTTGGTCCTTGTGCTGCGATGTTGTATTTTCAGTGAAGCTGAAGTAGTTATTTGTGCCTGTCTGTTTGGAAGGGCTTGCTCCTTGTTCCTGACTGGCTGTTTCCATCTGTTGCAGATGTAATTGGTTTGTCTTTACAAAGCACAGGATATGGGGAAAGGCTCTTGTGAATTGTCATCGGTATTTTTAGAATTATTCTGTGTCCTTTCGGATTTCTTTTTTTTTTTTTTTTTTAACTGTGGGTATTCATGTCTACTGCCTGGCCTGCTGTGTGAGCTCGTGAAGATGTTTTTTTCTGTGCGTAAGAAAACAAACCGACATACAAATGCATGCGCACACACGCACACACACACTTTCTCTCTCTCTCTCTCTCTCTGTCTCTGTGTTAGTCTGTCTCTGTCTCACTCCTGATTTCAGACTGAGGGCTGATTTAATTGCCAGGGACGGGCCTGAGGGCAGGAATTACTCTGCTGGCTAACGATCGTGTCGAGGGGCTTGGAGACATCTAGGGCTCTCTCCACCACACCTGCACTAAAAGTGTGTGTCAATCACACACACACACACACACACACACACACACACACATATAAATATATATATATATATATATATGTACATACATATGTTCACAAAAACACACACACTTATGTAATGATTCAGTCTGGCCCCTCCCCAGCATATTAAAACCAGACACCTCTGTGAATCATCAAACACACAGTAGTGACTTTGACCATGTTGATGTAGTACTCAGCTTTGATACAGTACATGTCATCATGGTATCACACTAAAGCCAGCTGCTCTGTCTCATTTAGTGCTGTTTGGAAGAAGAGAGTGGGTGTATCACATTATCAATATTATTATTATTATTATTATTATTTTTTTTTTTTTTTTTTTTTTCTCCTGCTGTTGCATGTGTTCAGCTATGTTGTTGTAATTGGGAGGCAGAGTGTGTCCATGTCTCCTGTCTGTGTGTGTGTGTGTATGTGTGTGTGTGAGAGGATTAGTGGATCTAAAAGTGAAGCTTAAGCAAAAGCACCGCTCACCTGGCCGCCATGTCCCTGGTCACAACAGTAATGAGTTGCACACGCTCACAAGTCCCTCTAATCTGCCGCTGATTGCCTTCACATGCCGCTGACACACACACACACACACGGGGCTACGGGGACGCCTTCCAAAGCACACACCGCTGCAGTCATTTTGTGTGTGTGTGTGTGTGTGTGTGTGTGTGTGTGTGTGTGTGTGTGTGTGTGTGTGTGTGTGTGTGTGTGTGTGTGTGTGTGTGTGTGTGTGTGTGTGTGTGTGTGTGTGTGTGTGTGTGTGTGTGTGTGTGTGTGTGTGTGTGAGAGAGATCAGGAAGCAGAGAGGGAGAGCTACTGTTAGGGCCCACACTGCTGTGTCCAACATCTCTATCACTTGTGCTCCGTGTTGAGAGAGGGCAGGTGTCCCAGCAGTGAGTGGAGTGGCCGGCGCACTCTCTCTCTGTACTCTCCCCAGGCAGGAGAGGGAGCGCTGGGCTCCAGAGACCACCCTTTCCCCATGTCTCAGCGCCAGCTCTCAGAGCGATGAGACACACACGCAAACGCTGCTGTCAGGAGAGTAGCATGAGATGCACACACACACACACACACACACACACACACACACACACACACACACACACATAAAATACCTACCAAGCATCAACACTTGCATACTTGCAAAAACTCCTCCAATAGGTCCAGTAGGTGCTGCCAAAAACCTTCTTTATAGGTGTCCTGCTGCCTGGGCTGTACTTCCAAATGGCCACCACCATTTTAGCTGCCTCTCTCGCTCTCTCTCCCTTTCTCCCCCTTCTCTCTTTCTTTCACTCTCTCCCTTTTCCCTCTTGCCCCCCCTCTCTCTGTCTGTTTACCTCTTATTTCCCTCTTGCTCTCTCTCTCTCTCCCTCCCTTTCTTTCTGTCTCTCTCTCTCCTCCACTCTCTCTCTCTCTCTGTCTATTTCCCTCTTGCTCTCCCCCAATCTCCCTCTCTCTGTCTATTTCCCTCTTCCTCCCCCTTTGGACTGGCTCTGTCTTTGTGTTTGCCTCAGATGTGTGTGTGCCTGTAGGACACACAGGAGGAGGCGAGCGCTAGGCGAGCGCTGGCGGGGAGAGGGACTGACCCCTGTAGCCAGCAGCTGAGTGAAGTGTATGCACAAGTACTTCCTCAGTACTTCCAAGGCCACGGCCAGGCTTTGATGGGGCCGTGCATCTTACAGCGGGCCGGCCAGCTAGAGAGAGGAGGAGGGCTCTCTTTCTCTGTCTCTCTCTATCTATCTCTCTTTCTCTCTGTCTCCATCTCTCTGTCTCTATCTCTCTCTCTCTCTCTCTCTCTCTGTCTCTCTTGCTCTTTGTTTTTCTTTGGGCTTCCGTGCTCCTGGCTGGGGGTCAGGTGCCTCCCTCCCCCTGTGGCCTGTGACGTCCCACCAGGCCCTTTCAATTAGTGCATGACCAGGGGCAGTCCACTAACCCCCCTCCCGTACACACACACACATAATGTACACATACACACACACACACACACACACACACACCCACCTCCATGGCTATCGGCCTACTTCACCTTTGGCTCTTTGTGTTGAACAAATCAGGCTGGCAGCGGAGCTCTTAATGCCGCGCTCCCCAGAGAGGCCTGTGGGAATGGCTGCATTGTAATTAGCCCAGCCAGGTCATTAAAACATACCTGCCCCCTTTCACCCACACACACACACACACACACACCCTCCAGCACCACACACCACATGAGAGAGATAGAGAGAGCGCGAGGGGGGAAGTGACTGTGCATTTGTGTACGTGTGCGTTATGTGTGTGTGTGTGTGTACGCCGTATACAGCACTATGTTCTGTAGCACTCAGACAGATCCAGAGGCTGGAGCCGGTTGGCACTTGTTGGCGTGGCGGTGAGCTCAGCAGGTCCTGGGTCAGTGTTGGGTGAGGGGGCTCTTGGTGGCGGCCTGGTGGCTGCGTGTTAAACACTCCCACCCCCAGAAGGCTCCAGCAGCTCTTTGTAGCGTGTGACACACGCGGGGGTCTTTGGGGAGCGCCGGGCGCCCGGGCCCTGCGGCCTGCTGGCCCTGCCCTGGAGGGGGGAGCTGTCAAGCCACCCGAGATGCGTGGGCGCCTGGCCGCTTGAAGCGGGGGCCCTCCAGAGGTGAATAGCCACAGGCTGTTCTAGCGTGGAGGAGGAGGAGGAGGAGGGCAGGGCACAGCCTCCTGCTACAGGCTCAGCGCCGGGCCCCCTCTGGCCGGACTCGGCCTCTTTAGCCCCCATAGCAGCACTAAAAGATGCAAGGCCCTCCCCGCGCTGCTCCACTGATTTCACACCATCACTTATTTATTTATTCATCTTTTATTTATGTGTGCGGATGTGCGCGCGAGAGAGAGAGAGAGAGAAAGAGAGAGAGAGAAAGAGAGAGAGAGAGCCAAGGAAAGACAGAGACTCATTCTCAGTCAACAAGGTTACTTGCCCCCCCCCCGCTCATTATCACTCACACTCTCACACACACACACACACACACACACACACACACACACTCACACACTCACACTCACACTCTCGGTACATGTAGTAATCCTGTAGAGGCGTGTGAGAGGACAGGTGTTTGGTGTGAGCTGCAATTGATCCCTGAGTAAAGAGTACTCTTTAAATCAGTCAGTGCTTAATAAAACCTCAAACACGCCATTACGCAGCCCTGTAAAGATGGAGGACGCCAGAGGAGGAGAGGAGAGGAGAGGAGAGGAGCGGACTAGGGAAGAGAGGAGAGGAGAAGAAGAGGAGAGGAGGAGAGGAGAGGAGGGGAGGAGTAGGGATGCACCGATCCGATATTTGGATCGGATATCGGCCCCGATATGAACAAAATAGCTGGATCGGAAAAAACGGGCCGATCCATGGGCCGATCCGAATTTAATATAGTCTCAAAAAAAGGGTGAGCCATGACGCGCATCCAGCCATTTAGCACCGCTGTAGCAGCAGCTCACTGCTGCGGGTTAGAGTGTGCCTCACCTCACTGTGTGTTCTGAGTGTCTAAATTCATGGATGGGATAAATACAGATACCAAATGTATGTCATAGGATCAAAAGAATATCTATACCAACCACCATTTGTCATAGATTAATTACGATCTTCATGCGTTTTGTTACATTTAGGCAACACGTTTATTGTGTAACAGTCAACACAAAATAGGCTACTCAAACTAAACACATTGTCACTTTCATCTCATCTGTATAAACTGTTCTTGGTATAAAGACATGCAATTGTTCAAATTGGCTGTTAAAAACTTCTCATTTATTAGACAAAACGTACAACTTCTACCGTTTACCACCATTCAAACTCCGTGTGACTAATTAGTTTATCGTGGGCAAACTGCGGGACCGTACCACTATGAGTAAATAGAGGGGTTTCGCGGGTGACACGATTTTGGCAGGGGTGTTTCAATGTATGTCACTAATATGGGATTTTTATCTGCAAAATAGTTTTTTGTTAGATTTATTATTTAGTAATAACTGTGAACTTGAATTTGAATGCTGTTCCAAGTTGCTGCTGGTGTAGGCTACAACTGTTTATTTTTAATACTAGTAATATAATCAATAATGATGATAATAATAATAATAATAATAATAATGATGATACTATCAATAATAATGATGATACTAATAATAATACATTACCTTTATATCTAAGTGTTATTTTGTTAGATTTTTTTAGGAAAGTAATGTGTAGTTAGGGAAAGAATGTTTAAGTCAAGCCTGATGCCTTTAGTCTTTTCCACATGGTGAGGTATACAGTTTATTAATTAACAATGGTATCGGATCGGTATCGGATATCGACCGATACGCAGAGCCCAGGCATCGGTATCGGTATCGGGACTGAAAAAGTCGGATCGGTGCATCCCTAGGGAGGAGCTGAGCGGACTAGGGGAGAGAAGAGAGGAGAGAAGCTGAGCGGACTAGGGTAGGGAAGAGGGGAAGAGAGGAGAGGAGGAGAGGAGAGGAGAGGAGAGGAGGGGGGGGGCGGGGTGGACGAGAGGGAGCATCTGAGATGTGGCATGAAATTGAAAGATGGATAGGTGTAGTGCGCGGGAAGACAGGAGGCAGAGAGCGAGCGGGAGCGTGAGGAGCCCAGATTCCCATGATTAATGTCTGCAGCACAAGTATTGATGCTGGGAGCGCAGGGCTGCTTCACATGGCAACAGACCAACCAACCCCAACCCCCACACACACACACACTCACGCGCCACGCAACACACACAAAGCCCTCCGCAAGACTCAATGTATATCCCAGATAGCAGCAGGCATCTGATTGTGTGTGTGTGTGTGTGTGTGTGTGTGTGTGTGTGTGTGTGTGTTTATGTGTGTGTGTGTTTGTGTGTGTGTGTGCATGCACGCACGTACATTTGCTTCCAGCCCTGGCCGCTCTCCTAGCAGGATTCCCGGTCCCTGCTCTCCGCCGAAATCCGGCTTCATCCCGGCTCTCCCGTAGACGGCGGCGTGGGCCCGGGCGGCCATTGATTTTGCCCGCTCTTTCCATTTGAGCGCGGCGGGGGCCGGCGAGCGAGCGGGGGGCCAGTGGCTGGCGGGGGCCCTGCCGGTAATGCAGCCCCCGTGATCCCACCGACAGCAGCCACAGCGGCCGGGCTTAATGGGATGAGCCCTCCTCTCCCTCTCTCTCTTTCTCCCTCTCTCTCTCTCTCTCTCTCTCCCTCTCTCTCTTGCCTCTATCTTCCCTCTCTCTCTTCTGTTGTTTTCTTCTCCCTGTATCATGACCCCGCTATCGCACTCTCGCTCCGTTCCTCCCTCGGCTTCTCTCCTCTCCTCCCCCGCTCCACTCCTCCATCTTGAGAGGTTCTGCTTCTCCCTTCATCTGATCAGGTTGCAGAGCCCCTGCTGTGGGCTGGAAGGCAGCTGACAGCAGCTGGGAGCGAGGGAGAGTGAGAGTGTTAGTGAGAGTGTTAGCGAGAGCGAGAGCTAGAGCGAGGGTCCGGAGCCATCAGAGTTTAGGGCTGCTCTGCGGCATGACGACGCCACCGCACCACGACCATGTTGGACAGCTGCCCCGGAAGCAGCGCCCCACACACACACACACACACACACACACACACACACACACACACACACACACACCGAGCCTCAAAGCGCCCGATGAAGGAGCCTTGACCTCCACCGACTCATTAGTGGTGCCGTGTTGATGTAACAGTAGCCCAGGTGCACAGCTGGCGTTAGCGGCTGGACGAGGACGCTCTCACCACGGAGGCCGGCTGGACTGGAGTGTGTGGGAGCGAGTGTGTCTGAGACGGGGCTTGTGTCTGGCCTGTCCGTCCGTCCCCCCAGCTCGCCTAATTAGCTCTTTAGCGGCCCCCGCTCTTAATGTGACGTGTTTATTACCTTAACTAACAACTCATTAGCTTGGCTGATGTTTAGTCAATATTAATTCATTCATTTAAGCCAAGTCGAGCCTTAAACAGAGATGTCTGGAGATCACGGGAGGGCCCACGGCTCTGCACCGGACCCCTGCATTTGAGACCCATAAATTTGGGCCTCCTTGTCTGATTAGGAGGCATCGCCCTCACTCACCTGGACGGCTCTTGGAGGAGCTGCTGCCTGGCCTTAAGGAGGACAGACGGGGGGGATGGCTGGACATGGAGAAGGGTCCGGCGTGGATGTAGCATCTAGCTACTGACTGGTGCTCAGCGTGTGTGTGCGTGTGTGTGTGTCTGTCTTCAGACCTTTAAGCGGATGATGCAGCAGTAGCCGCAGCCGGCTCGTCAGTGTCAGTGTCCACGTTGCTTTGGATTTGTGTTTGTATTCTGTGAGTGTGTAAAATAGTTACTCACTGAATTTGCTCAGTGAAAGAGTGGGGAGAGTGTGTAGGTTTCTATATGTTGTGTATGTTGTTGTGGGGTTTGCGATGTGTTAAGGCGTGTTATCCCGTGCCAGCGTGAGGGAACATGGCATGGGCGGCACACGCCATCGATCGCCACGGCTAGAAGCTGGTGATCCTATTATAGGATGGAGGTGTGACCATGGCGATGTGACGCGCCGCGTCTTTGGGCCTTTCATGCCTGTGTGTGTGTGCAGGGCTATCGATCCTGGCCCTCCATGGTCCCATGGCCTGCTCTTAAGAGGATGGGGGTGGTGGGGGGGGGCACACACACTCTCAATCCACAGTGTGAGCACTATGCCACTGCTGGGAGCAGCTCAAAGTCCTGCGCTCAAAAGCTCTGTTTGGACATGCTACTGGAAGCTGCTGTTCTGCCCCTGCTGACATGCCAGCACTCCACACGGCCTCCTCCTGTGTGTGTGTGTGTATGTGTGTGTCTAATATGTGTGTATACAGACAGGTAGTTATATACCATACCAGGTTTGTGCGTTGGCGGTCCCTATATACTCTATTTCTCTTCTGGATGACATAAATCTAATAAATCCTGGCATCTATATTTTACAGCCACAATACAGTCGGCGTAGACGTCCAGTCCTTTGTCCACGGTGGTCTGTTCAGCTTCCTGCACGCCGCACATTCAAAGGATCCAAACCCCTGGCATTGATTTTTTAGAGGCAAAAGAATCAGCCATTGCTTCCCACTGCCGCACTATTACAATCCCGAGTCAGACGTGACATTTGCTAGTGTGCAGCGCATGTCACATGTAGCGTCCGTATTTACAACAAAGGGCAGGCGGACGGCAGTCTTAAGTGTTCAGTGGAGGGATATTGAAGCTGTGTGCGGTACAGAGGAAGGAATCAAGATGGAGGAAGCTCTAAGCTGCCTGTGTGTAGTCACATTCTCTACCTTCACTTCTCCCGCACTGATCCATTTGTAAGGGGAATCCATATGAAAGTCAAGATATATGAAGAAAAGGTAAAACAAATGCTATATTGAAGGACCTATGGCCCTAAGCATGCATCAAGATGTCAGCCCGGGCCAGCAAGTGCTTTCAATAAAACTTTATTGGAAGGGAAATTTCCTGGTGACCTTCAAGGAGTCGGTGAGTTACAAATGAAGTCTGCCCGCTTCTACGACGAGGAACTTGGGTAATTTATGAAAGGCCGTGCATCTCAGCTCAGCACCCACAAAATATACAGCTGCCTCGCTCAGTGTCACTGGCCTGAGTTGACCCAAACACACCCCCTTCACTCCTCCTGCTGTAGCCACTCTTGCATGGGGATGTGTGGGACCTCTGCTACAGCTGGACTCAGCACTGTACTAAAAACTGATCCCAGAGCCCCAGAGAGATCTGAATGCAGATCAGGGGGGGGGGTCATCTCTGCCTGGAACTAGTCCAGAAATGAGGGAAAGCACACTCTCTCTCACACACACACACACACACACACACACACACTCAACCCTCTTCACCTTTATACATGTGTATAGTTTTTGCAGAGAGAGGAAGTAAGCTGCGCAAAAGTCACACTGAAAAGGGAGAAATAGATGTCCACTGAAGATATCACTGCTCAAGTGAGCTCTGGCAGACTTGTTTGCTAGGGGTGTGTGTGTGAGTGTGTGTGTGTGTGAGAGAGAGAGAGGGAGAGAGGGGTAATTAAGGCTCTGATAGGGTGGTTTATCCAGCTGACCTGTTGCGGTGTCAACGTTGATAAATTCTTGCACGGCACAGATAATTGTGTCCGTGATTATTTAGCAGTTGATCTATCACAAATAGCATAAAAATTGATTGGGCCAGCTGACAGAGCCCTGCAGGCTGCACAGGCTGCAGACAGGAACATGCAACATACATGTACCCTCTCTTTCTCTCTCTCTCTCTCTCTCTCTCTCTCTTTCTTTCTTTCTTTCTTTCTTTCTTTCTTTCTTTCTCTTTCTCTCTCTCTCAATTCAAATTCAAATTCAAAGTGCTTTATTGGCATGACAAATAATGCATTTGTATTCCCAAAGCCATCATACAGGAAGATGTATAGGGCAGCATATCTAAATGTCTGTGGACTTTTAGATATGCTATTACATTTAGATTAACCTAGATTTACATAAACAAACAAGCAAATAGATACAATATACAATACAGACACACATTACACACACACATTGCAATAACAATAGACATGAACAGTAACAGTTTATACTAGTTGTATGCTCATAAATACCAGCATAAAAACAGAAGCCTTAAACATACAGACTGCGACTGTAAAGAAAATTGATTAGTTAGAAATACTGTAGGTAGGTAAATAAATAAGTCTATATTTACAAGAGCATACATACATATCATATGTACATATTCTCACATGCATACAGACTCTCTCTCTTTCTTCATCACATGATGTGACAAGAGATACACGACTACTCTTGGATGTTTAAATCCCTTAAACACACAAATCCATGAAAGTGTGCATGGCTCTGCTAAATGTGTATGTGAATGCAGCAGGCTGATGGTGGTCATCAAAGCTGTGTGTGTGTGTGTGTGTGTGTGTGTGTGTGTGTGTGTGTGTGTGTGTGTGTGTGTGTGTGTGTGTGTGTGTGTGTGTGTGTGTGTGTGTGTGTGTGTGTGTGTGTGTGTGTGTGTGTGTGTGTGTGTGTGTGTGTGTGTGTAGACAGAAAGAGCAGGTTAGGTTTCCACGCGGTGGTGATTGCTGCTCAGTGCTCCCTGTGCTTTGCAGTGGCCCAGGCGTGTCATTACAGTCCCACCAGGACGGCCAGCTCCCCTCCCACCACAATCATCTCAGTGGGAGCGTGTGGAGCGGGGGGGCGTGGGGCCATTCGCCAGCCGCTCTCAACAGCTCTCGTCAATACTGATTTTGTTTGTGCGCCTGCGTGCGTGTGTGTGTGTGGGTGTGTGTGTGTGTATCGCCCCCCTTCCTTTGTGATGGTATTTTTGCTTGCTTGTCTTTGTATTAATGATTCCCTCCATGTGGTGTTTTGAGTGCATTCGTGTCAATAAGAGCGCGTTGAGAATGTGCTTACATTTGTCCTTTTGTAGATGTGGATTTGTGTATGTGCATGTGAATGCACATTGTGAATGTGCCTGTTTTACAGGCAGGCTTCTGTGTTCAAATATTGATGTCTGTATGCTCTGGTTGGTTGTGTGTGTACAGCCCCTTTCCTTTGTGTGCATTTTCCTGAACACACACACACACACGCACACACACACACACACACACCTATGCCCTCCCCCTTTGCAGACTGACCACTGCAGACCCTGGCTGGCTGTTGTCCCCCAAACGTCTTTCCCTGTCTGGGCGCGGGGCCGCCAGAGATTTAACACTCTGCAGGGAAAAAGGAAAAGCCACCACCATTATGTCATCCCTGCCCGCCTGCCCGCTCGGGATAGATGATATTCCGACATGATAAACTCCAGTCCAGACACTGAACATCAGCCCCTAACATGCTAGCTCCCTCCCTCCTTCCTTCCATCCCTCCGTCTCTCCCGAGCCCCCCTCTCTCTCTCCCTCTCTCTCCCTCTTGCATCCCTCTTTTCCCCCTCCCTCCTCTCCCCTCCTCTCTGTATTTATCTCCCCTTTTCTGCACGTCCATATATTTTTTTCTCTCTCCCCCTCCTCTCTCTCTCTCTCTCTTCCTCTCCCTCATATCCTTTTTTCCAGGCATTCTTTCATTTTGTGTCTCCACCCTCCCCCTCCCCCATCTCTACAGTGACCCCCCCCCCCCCCACCCCCCACCCCCTCTTCTTGTCTTTGTGGTCAGCAGAGAATGCATTTCTGTCAAGCGAATACATCCATCGATTCTCGGGGCAGATTGATAGATTGACGGATTGATTGACAATTAATCAATGGAGGCGTAATGATTGGGCACTGCATTAAACGTGACAACATTGTATTTGCCGGAGTGGAGTGGAGCGGGCGCTCTAATGGACAGCGCAGGCAGGCGGGCGGGCGGCGAGGAGCTGGCGTGGAGCTGGCGCGGAGCTGGCGCGGAGCGGAGGGGAAATAATTAGCTCCCCTTAAGTAATATAAATCACTCCGAATAAAAGTAAACAGTCTTTCCTCAGCTCGTTAAGAAGCTCCAAGACCTTTTCTCAAATGCCACCTCATGGTGCTGTGTCCTTTACGAGGCTTACTTTTGGAGTGTGTGTCCTGGAGTGTGCATACAAACCTATATGTGTGTGTGTGTGTGTGTGTGTCTGTGTGTGTGTGTTTGTGTGTGTGTATATGTGCTCACGCTGCAGTGGGGAATGGACAGCCACTGTGTTTGCTGACCTCTGCAGTGGACATGTCTCCCCCACCCCCCGCCTACACACACACACACACACACACACACACACACACACCACTCTCTCTCTCGCTCTCTCTCTCTCTCAACATGGCCGCTGCTGTCACCACGGACACGGGGGCTGTGGCCACTGATTGGTGAAGGCTGGGCTCTGGCGGAGTCGGTGCTAATGGTCAGCCCTAATGGCCGCAGGACAAAGAGGCGGGCGGCTGCTCATCTTTGTCTTGTCCGCCGTCGGCTGGCTGACCCGCCGCACAGCGATGGCCGCTGCATTAACACTGATGCATTTGGATCTGATAGGAGCGTAGCGCCGCTGCCTTCAAAAGCAGCGGCCTCATTAGGACACACAGCCACTGTGTACAGACGCTGCATGGCAGAGCTGGCACTGGGCTTTTACTGATAGTGCACATCACATTACCTAACTCTGTTTTCATTGTGCATGATAGGGTGGGGGATTGCTGTGGGAACGCTCGGATAAATGGGGTGGTGTGATTATGTCCGTGTGTCTCTGTGTCCTCAGTGTGAAATTGTTTGGCTCGTGCTTTTCTAAGTGTTATTTTATGCCACTTCATTTGAGCTCAGATGAGATTTTCTGAGCAGATAATGTGTGTTTGTCTGTGAAAGTGTGGGTGAGCAAGTTGATGTTCGTGAGAGTGACGGTTTGTGTTTGCATTTGAAAGTTTTAGGAAGGATGTGTGTGTGTGTGTGTGTGTGTAGTGTGTGTAGTGTGTGTAGTGTGTGTAGTGTGTGTGTGTGTGTGTGTGTGTGTAGTGTGTGTAGTGTGTGTAGTGTGTGTAGTGTGTGTGTGTGTGTGTGTGTGTGTGTAGTGTGTGTGTGTGTGTGTGTGTGTGTGCTGAGTGAGGCGAGTAGCTGCTGACAGGCTGATTACGGAGACATAATGATTGTGCCATAAAAGCCGTGCTCACTGGGAGCCTCCCTGCCAGCATAATTGAGAGCATTTTGCTGCAGAAAAGTGTGCTGGGCCTGAAAGCAGAGCAGGTGTGGACTATAATACCAGCAGTGGGCTCCATAGGACAAGCCTGCGTGTGTGTGTGCGTGTGTGTGTGTGTGTGTGTGTGTGTGTGTGTAGCAGGTGCTTTAAGATGAGTTTTTGTTGTTTATGCCATGTCATTGATGAATATTTTTAGACCAGAGTGCCTTTGTGTATACATATATTTTGTTGTGGTGTGCATGTTTGTGTGCAGTGTAGGCACAGGTGTGTGTGTGTGTGTGTGTGTGTGTGTGTGTGTGTAGGTGTGTGTGTGTAGGTGTGTGTGTGTGTGTGTGTGTGTGTGTGTGCGCGTGTGTAGGTGTGTGATTCATTCCTCTGTCTGGTCTGCAGCTGCATCGGGCAACGCGCTCAATGACCCTGTCTGCAGTGACAATACAACTGCAGTGAGAGAGCGAGCGAGCGAGAGAGAGAGAGATTGTGCGTGATGACAGAGGGAGAAACCGTGTGGAAAGGCGGAGAATGGAGGGAGGTAATTGGAGGGAGAGAGAGAGAGAGAGAGGGAGCGAGCTACCAACACACCGCGGAGCGGGAGAGCCAGAGAGGTGTCAAAAAGACAAAGGGATAGAGAGAGTGGTCCAGAGAGAAAGGGAAAGGGAAGCCACAGGGAGGAGGAGAGAATGAGATAGAGAGAAAGAAAAGAAGAAAGAGAGAGAGAGAGAGAGGGGGAGAGAGAGTGAGTGGGGGTTTGGTGTGCCTGCAGACTGATGTGATTATGGGAGTCTGCTTGCTTGTGTAATTAATAAGAGGGGATTATGAGGCGGAGTGGCCGTGCTGTAATGGCCTCTGGGAGGCCGGCGTGACGGGGACGGGGACGGGGACGAGGACAGTGACAGCACTCCCATTGTTCAGCAGGGCCACGGCAGCATGCCACTGAATCACCGGCTCCCCAACACCACTCCCTCTGTGGCCCACGGCCCACACCGGGGCTAGCCATCCCTGGGTGTGTGTGTGTGTGTGTGTGTGTGTGAGAAATAGAGCGTGTTTGTGTTTGTTTCAATTGTTTGTCTGGGTTCGTTTGTGTGTGTGTGAGAGAGAGAGTGAGTGTATGTGTGTTTCATCAGTCTCTGTGAAAATTGTGTGTCTGTCTGTGTACAGTGTCCATGCTCTAGTGCGCATGAGCTGGGTGGAGAAGCCATTGTTTAAGACTGTCATGATGTCCCGTTACAGAGAAACATACATGAAATGTTTGGGAGAATCCTTTGGGAGGTTCTCTTTCTATAAAATAGTGCTCTGTTCTTAAGCATTTGGTACATGTTGTACTGATGTTTAAACTGCCTTTAGTGTTGTATGCCTTATCTGTAAGCACATTCCCACAAGGGCACCACGAATATAATACTCACTCATAGCCACACACCATGCACTGCTTATTTAAACAGTTTGTTTGGACCTCCTGAGATCTTGGCATGAGGGAAACACGCACCTGCACAAACATGCCCATTTCACAAACCCACACACACAAACAGCCCCCTTATTTGTATCTGTCAATCATTGAAGGATGCATCACACCATCTTCACCTATGTCACTTCCTGCTGTTCATCCCAGCAGGACACTGTAAGGAGAGTGATCACACAGGTGTGTGTGAGTGTTAATGAGTGGTGTGTCTCTGTGTGTTTCCCAGGTAAGGCTCTGACGTTCCTGCTGCTGCAGCCCCCTAGCCCTAAGCTGCCCCCCCACAGCACCATCCGCCGGACGGCCATCGATCTGATTGGCCGCGGCTTCACGGTGTGGGAGCCGTACATGGACGTGTCCGCCGTGCTCATGGGCCTGCTGGAGCTGTGCGCCGACGCCGAGAAGCAGCTCTCCAAGTGAGTCTCCCAGCACAGCCACCTCAGCTCTATCTGCAACTTTACACTGCTACAGCTCTAACACAAGCGTGATGGTGCACACTGCAATAACATGTCTGGAACCTTCACCCCATTATGTCCTCAACAGTATTTTAATTACACCCATATCACAATAAAAAGCACAGAATCATATCTGCTATTTATAACCACAAAACAGAAGTAACCTCAGACCTACAGAACTACAGCTCAGGCTCTAGCGTCAATATCATCAATATCATCACATCTACATTACAGTTGGTGTGCAGATCAAATCATACTCTCATACCAAACCACAAGAGTAACATGCCTAGAATGAATTGTCATGAACTACACTAACATTATCATTGAAAAACTGCAGCTACAGATACACTGAAATGGCCATTTAATGCAATGTATTAAGGACCAGAACACAATAAATATTTTTAGGAATGCCCATAGATCTATGTTGCCTAATACCTAAGCATCAGGTGTGACAGCAAAATCATATCTACTACAGCCGAACAGAAAGTAAAGGTAAAATCACTATAAAAGTCTCAAACACTACAACCCCAACCAAACTGCAACCAAATCGTTGCAATAACTACAGTATACATGATGATGGCAGGAAATGCTTCATTTGACTGTATTTATACAATGAAATATAACAAATAAACAAATATTAAGCCAAGGAGTACTGTTGCACTAGTTGCATTCAGAGTACTTGCTAAACTCAAACCACCTCGAGCATCTTCATAGCTATGTGCTGAATGAAATGAATAGCGAGGATTTCCGTCGAGCCGTCATCATCATCATCCCGAGCCTGCTCCATTTCATTAGGAGCAGCCAGCAGCAATCAGCTGTGCTCTCCTCTCCTCTCCTCCCCACGCCACGCCACGCTGCTCTGCTCTGGCTGCCATGTTGGAGCAGCAGAGTTGGGGCAGAGCGCTGGAGTGTGTGTGTGTGTGTGGGGGGGGGGGTGGGGGTGGGTTGGGGCGGCAGATGCTCCAGGTCTGGCACGCTGACTGATGAAAGCGCGACTGTAATGCAGTTGGAGGGCATTAATATGATGTAATGAT
This sequence comes from Sardina pilchardus, assembly GCF_963854185.1. Classification (NCBI taxonomy): domain Eukaryota; kingdom Metazoa; phylum Chordata; class Actinopteri; order Clupeiformes; family Clupeidae; genus Sardina; species Sardina pilchardus. The sequence goes on from NC_085007.1 coordinate 29,951,866, forward strand.
GTCTGCATGTTTGGCCGAGCCGGAGCGCCTTTTCCGCGTGGGACGGGGGCGGGCGGGCGGGCGGGCGGGCGGCGGGCCTCGTCATCCGTCTGCCGGACCCAACCTTCACGAGGCCCGACCCCGCAAACCAGGTTACCCCGGCTGCTGGCCGAGCCCCCCGCATGAGGAATGCGCCCAGCGTCTGATTATGCAATTAGGACGAAACCCTAGCTTAACAAATTTATTATGAGTATAAATATGTCTGCTTTTTTTCGTGTAGCGCGTGCTAATGTGGTTAGCGCAAAATGGCAGTCATTTTTCAAGCTTTATTAGAAGGGCAGGAGGCCCATGATGCAGGCCAACCCCCCGCACACTTAGGCCCAAACTAAAGACCAACATGACGGCCCCTCCAGACTGCTCCAGCGGAGAGCACAAAGAGATGATTTACCGCTCAAACGTCTGGCGCACGGCCACGTCATCACCAGCAGTCCATCCTCAGCTCCTCTGGACACCCAGCAACTGCGGTGTCTCAGGCATGAGTCACTGGGCAGGAGCATGGTGTTGCTGGGCTTGACCTCCTGCACACAAATTGACGTCTTTGTGTATTTTTTTTTAACAGGAGAAAATTCACTTAATGTCTAGCTTAGAATGGCTTTCGAAAAGGTTTCGTGTTTTTTTTTAAAAGAAAGAGGACGAAGGAAGATGCTGTCTCTTGGAAGGGAGCACACTTTATCGCCATCAGTCTGCGTGGTTCGTAATGTATTTTGGGAAATGGGGATATTGATTTTTCTTACATTCACTTATTCATGTTTTTATTTGAGCGAACACAGAGGGAAAATATCTCCATGGTGGGCCTTCGTAGAGTGTATGGCATTTTGGCGCGTGTGTGTATGTGATTGTGCTAGCGCTGTCTGAAAAGTGAGGCTGTTTGTGTGTGTATGAAGGTGTCTCAAAGGGGGGCTTACTAGAAAGAATTGTGGACTGAATGGACGTCTTTGTCAGTGGTATGCAGTGAGTGGGCCGGATCCCCCACCCATCCCTATTCGTCTGACACACACACACACACACACACACACACACACATTAGTGTGTTTTTTTTCTGTTGAAGATCACTGCTGCTACTAAAAACCTCTCAAGGCCACTCAAGACCACAAGAAAATCAAAGGAAAGAAAGAAACAGAGGTAAAGAAGAAACATGACAAAAAAAGAAAGAGAGAGAGAAAGAAAGAAGGAAAGAAAGAGAGACTGAAAGAATGAATGAAATGAAGAATAGATTGAAAGCAGACAGGAAGGAGCCCTGGGAGATGTGATATGGCTGGCTGTGCCGTGCCGTATTAGCAGGGCGAGGTGAGAGCCAGCTGGACTTCTCCTGGTGTGACCATGAGAATGGGTTGATTTGTGCCTCTCTTCAGAGGGTGACACTTTCATCCCACTTCCAGACAAGGTGTGACTTGAAAAAAAACAAAAACAAAAAAAAACCACCTGCCTCCTTTACTAACGTAACACACACAAGCACACACACGCTGGCACACTGTACTTGTTAGCCTGGCCATCAGCTTGCTGTTAGTGCATCGTTTACAATTCTCCAATAGAACTGCACTTCGTTCTCTCTCTATGCCCTGACAGATAAAAGGGTGAACTGGGCTATGCTAGTTCGGCCCTCTTTGTGTTACATACTAGTTAAACCCACTTAGGAGCGTGTAAATGTTAAGAGCAAGTTGTTTTACTCTCTCTGTTTGACTTGACTGTGTGTCCTATGTGGCTTTTGTGCGTGCAATAGAGGAAAAGAGAAGAAATGTCTCCAAGCATATGATGTGAGTGGGAGGACTAGACTAATGTTTGTGTGTGTGTGAAAGTGAATGTGAATGAGTGTCAGCCCTAGTGTGTGTGTTCATGTGTGCTCGTGCATGCACACACACAAATTGGTAAGGCCATGCTTTATCCTGATAGTGTGTGTGTTGGTGTGTGCGCGCGCGTGCACACACACACTTTGGTAAGGCCATGCTTTATCCTGATAGTGTGTGTGATCGAAGGCATTGATTAGCTATTGGCAGAGGGCTGTGGCTAATGCAGAGAGAGACAGTGAATCCGTCGCTCAGATGTTTATTTACTGTGATGGATCACACATACACACACACACACACACACACACACATACACAGAGAGAGAGAGAGAGAAGAAAGAGCTTTTTATTGCCCTTTGGTCCCTCAGTACTTTTTTTCTCGGGTACTAGCAAATTTAAACCTCTTTAATTTAAATATAAATGACAGAAGTTAGCTAGTGTAAGCTACACATCTTGAACTTTATTCACCTACAACAGTGAAAACTGTTGACACACTCTGACATTTTGAATTATTCATCAAGAATTGCTTCCCTCTTCATTAAATACATGCAATTTATGTGAATCATGTCCCAGTGTTATATTTATTACCATTATTTTACTAATATTTTAATAATTACGGTAAAAAATATACACAAAATGCAGGCCTGAGCTTTATCATTTTATTATTAGCTATTAATTAGCTATATAAAGTTAGCTTTTCTAAGGGCTCAAATATTAAAAAAGAAAGGGAGAGATTGAGTGAGTAAGCATCTTTGAGTGAGTAATCAGACATGCAAGTCCTGCTATTGTGTGTGTGTGTGTGTGTGTGTGTGTGTGTGTGTGTGTGTGTGTGTGTGTGTGTGTGTATGTATGTATACGCTGTGTGTGTGTGTTTGTATGCTGCATGTATTTGTGGCAATTTCTGATTTTCCCTGCCGCCCTTGGTCCGAGTCGTGCAGGGTTTCATTAGTATGACTGAGCGGAGTTAGAGCGCTATCATCAGGACAGAACTCTTCCTGTTTGGTCAGTCTGTGGGAAACTGGACAGGCCGCCGGCAGGCACCAGTTGCTACTGCTCTGAATCGGGAGGAGGGAAGATCAATTCATAGCATTTCCAATTTACTATTCTGCATTAGCACAAATCATTTATGTCGTAAGAGGCGTCAGTAGCCATTGCAATGTCATTAACAATATTAAGGTATATAATTAATTTTTATTCGATCATATTTTTATTTTTAAGGAGACACAATTATTTTATATTTTCAGAGCCTTGAAATATCATCTCTAATAGGGCATGGCTAGTCTATGTGGCTTTGCTTCTGCAATACCTTCTTCCAGTTAAATAAAGATGTATGTAGTTGCGGTAACTTGGTTCTACAAAATTAATTTTGTTTTGTTTTTTTAATGTTGGTGGTTTTAAATTTTAATGTGAAGGGTTCCAGCACAAATATATTCTACTTCACTGCCAACCTGTAGTGACTCACCCTCCTTTTCTGTTAGCCAGCTCACAGAGCAGGTGGAATTTATGAGTGATACCAGGTAAAAATGACCTTGGTTGCCTGAGATTCAATACACGTAGCTGTCAGAAATCACTTCAGATGCTCGAGGCCCTCCCAGTTTAGTTCATTCCATGACATGTTCACTAAGCTTTCAAACAGCAAACACAGTTTTATATCTCAGTCATGGTGCCCATGATGGACATATACTTGGTTGCGCTGCTACCTTTGCCTGACACACTTAAATGATTTAACAGCAAGTGTTCCTATTCACACACACACATCCCCGTGCCCACACACACACACACACATACACACACACACACACACACTGGGTAATTTTATGTTTCAAGAGAAAACAGAAAATAATACTCTCCCCAAGTAAAAATCAATGGCAGAACAGTCAATTGCTGATAATGATCAGAAGGCAAATCTTTCACACCAGGCCTGCACAGAGTCCAGCGCACAATCAAGCACAAATGCCGCGCCGAGCCGGGTGCCAGACCTGGACACACTCCAGGGCCCTGCACCTGACCGACTAAACGACTTGTGCCGCATCCATTTTTAAATATCATTAATGTACCATTTTTTTTCTAACACTTTCTTTTATATCTTGATGAACTTTATTTGTGCACGAGAGAGTATTTGAGTGTATGCACGAGCCATCCCTGTACTGTTAGAAGTGTTGAGAGCTTGAAAGCACAAAAGGAAGAGAAAGCACACAGCGGCCGGGGTCAGTGCTGACGGTACATTAAGAGTCTCCAACGCACTTCACGAGGACAAAGTGAATAAAGCATAACATTAAACGCAGCTTAGCGCTCTTTCCCACTGCTCTACATGTGCTTTTATTCATGAGCTTTAAGCGGCAGCGCTAGCTGCGCGCTAAAGCTAAGCATGCTGGGCCGGGCCCGTCTTTGAACTGAGTTTATTGACAAATTGTTGGATCGAGTTATAACAAAGAGCATGGCTGGAAGTCACGATCATGCAAATGGGCTGGTGTCTGAAATAATCCTCTTTTCAATACGGGAAGATCTGAGCACTTTCTCACGATGGAGCTGCCGCACTCATACACACACATGCGTGCGTACATGCACACACACACACACACACAGCCGGCACACTCGCTCTCTTTCTCTCTTAAATGTGTGTGTTTGAACACACATTTTTTTTTTGTACAGGAGTGAGTTCAGTTTGTTGTGTTCAAAAAACATCATATATATTTATATATATTCTTATATCTAGATTAACATTTCATAAATATTTTTTTCAATCTAAAGGAATAATCATAAATGAACAATGATGCTCTCTACTCTGTGTCATTTCTTGTGAAACATATTAACTGGATATGTAAATCACGGTGAAGCATCAGATTTCCTCAGTTTAATGCAGTATGACTTATTTAGCAAAATCTCAAAAGGGTTGCTAAAGGATTCAGCGTTACTCATGAGAATCTCTTTGACAGAGATACTGGAAATGTTGCATTGTGTAGGACGATTTAAAGCAACCAGCACAGCTTGCTGAGGACATTGATTGCTGATATGTGTCAATATGGCCATTTGCATTAGCATGTGTGCACCAGCATGTGTTGTGGAGAGTGCTGCTGTGCTTTTCTGCTCACTCACAATTAGTAAAGGTTATTGCTTCATTTACACATTTCCCCGTTTATCATATCATAGAAATTCTATTTCTTATTTTATTTTATTTGTTTTTTAAGAAAATACATTCTCCATGATAAAAGGCAATGTTTCTGAGTTACTGGAAAATAATACTTTGTGTTCACTTCTTTACCAGATTATATTGTATATTCACCTCACATTATTTTGTCTGCTCACTTGCAATGTAATTCAAAACAGAACACATTAGACACCAACTTATCTGTAAATGAAATGAATAGTTAATCAGATATTGTAGAACGTAAATCCAGTGAAAATATTTTAATCTCGTCATATACATTTGAGAATTGTATTATGTTCCATTATATACACTTTGTTTTAAATCAATTTTATTTTGTCGGCTTTTGTTATAGTTAGCTATCCAAAGCTCATTTGATTAAACCTAAAACTAAAAGCACTAACTTTTCACATTTTTAGATGTAGTTTAGTTTGCATTTTCTTTCAAAACAAACCTTTAAATTAAGCATGCATTACTTTGGCTTCATTAAGATTTACAATCGCTGAACAGAAGTTATTTTCTTAACACTGATATTATTGTTTCAAGCACTAATTTGTCCTAAAATATTTGAACGTACATGTGGAAATATTTGAGACATATTTTGTACAAATGTGTTTCCATAACACAGCCAATTTCTCTCACACAATTTTTCCAATACTCTGTGAAGCGCGCACACACACACGCACACACAAATTTTCTCACAGGCTCGAGATTCACGCATACATCGCTCATGCACACACTCCGATTAACCAAAGCATGCACAGCACTCAATTCCTCAACCGAAACGAATATAAGAAACAAAGCGAGATTCTTACAGCGTGCTGTAGTTGCAGCAGGAGCGGCGTATGCATGAGTGTGTTTCTGTGTGTGCGCGTGCGTGTGTGTGTGTTTGTGTGAGAAGCCTGCTGGCTGGGTTTGAGCACAAAGCACATGATGAAATGGAGGATTGATCAGGGCCGATGCTCCAGGCCCATTGATCAGGACTGCAGAGCTTATGGATGGCTGTGCTGAAATGTAACAAGGAAGAGAGCCAGACAGACAGGGCTGTGCAAACAAGGAATTAATATAAATAGTCTTTAGTGCATGCCAAAGTTCTGACTTAAGCGGTGTATGTACATTTCTTACACACACACACACACAGGCAGTGTGTTTACTATTGTTGTTGTTGTCGTGTTTACTATAGTTGCTATTTTAAGTAGAGGCAATTTTATGCAAAAACCAATAGGTATTTGTATAGACACATGCCTTTCAATACCTCTGTGTTTGTGTTTGTGTTTGTGTGTTTGAGTTTGAGTTAGTGTTTGAGCTTGTCTCTGTATGTGTGTATACGTGCATCCTTGCATGTACAGTATGTGTGTTGTGTACAGTAAGTTGTGCACTTCATGGTCAACCTTTTCCCTCAATAGTCTTTGCTTGTGTTCAATACACGATTCATCTGCCTCGCTGCACTATTCATCTCCCTCCACTATTTATGGCATAGGCTTTTTCTTTCACTTGTTTTTCTATAGTCCACTCCTATGCTGCTTTTCTTCCTTAAGCATTCTTCAAGGCAGTCTTTTCTCATTGGGAACAGAGGGTAGGTTTATTGCTGTGTGGCAGAAACCGAGCTGGAGCGTTCCCAGGTGGTGAGCCCCCCCTCCCAACCACAGAAGAGCAGCTCCAGCAGCCCCCCCCCCCCCCCCCCCCCTCCCCCCTCTAGGCCCTGGTGCAGGCCCAGCTGAGGAGCGCTGATCTGGGCCAGGGCTGAGCTGTTTTGTGCAGGGTCAGCCATAGCCTGGATGTGTGGGTGTGGGTGTGAGGGCTTCCCCCCCTCAGGAGCCCAGAGAGGCAGGTGCCAGGCTGGGGAGGGAAGGCCGCCTCCATCGGCCCGTTTGTACTGGAGCCACACGGTGCCCTGGAGGAGCGGCTAAGCTCTCCACATCCTCCCACCTGCCCCGAGCACAGCCAGGTCCCCCAGATCAGGCCGGCAACCCCCTCTCTCTTTTCTCTTTCTTTCTCTCCCATTCACTCACTCACTCTATCTCACTCGTTCCTTCTCTTTTTCATACTCTTGCCCTCTCTCTCTTTCTTTATTTATTTATGTATTTCTCTCACTCACTCACTCACTCACTCACTCACTCACTCACTCTCTCTCACACTCTCTCTCATTCAATCCTTCTCACTTTCTCTTTATCTCTCTTTTCTTTTATTCCCTGCCAGCAGCATCACCTCCTCCCCTGATCCATAGCTTATGTCTCATTCACTGCCAGCAACATCCTCCCATCTTCTCTCCACCCTTCCTCCTCCTCCTCCACCCCCACCTCCACCCTGTCCTGCCCAGGCTCCGCGGGGCCCCCAGGCTGGGTGTGGAGCGCTGGCTTGGCTGCTCCCCCGTGGGCATGGACAGGGCATCGCATCTGAGCTGCCTCCCACCCACCCACCTCCAGCCACCTCCCCTCCCTCCTGCCTGCCTGCTGCCTGTCGATACGGCTTGAGCCAATCACGCACTGCTGATCATTCAAAAGATTATCACTGCTCTTTCTCTGTCTCTCCCTCTCCCTCTCTCTCTCTCCCCCCCCTCTCTCCCCCCCCTCTCTCTCTCTCCCTTCCTCCCTCTCTCTCTCTCTCCCTCTCTCTCTCTCTGCCCCCTCCTTCCTCAGTCTCTCACCAAAAAATCAATAATTTGGAATCGGCGCTGGGGTTTTCTGCTGCATATCATTTTTGAACCTTTGAATGCTGCCTTGCGTTATCTATCACTGACCCCAGCGCAGCATGGGGAGGGGAGGGGAGAGGGAGAGGGAGAGAGGGGAGGGGAGGGGAGGGGAGGGGAGAGGGAGAGATGGCGTGATTGCGTGGATGCGCCACACGGCGTGAGATACACGCTGAAAGAGAGACGGGAAGACTGAATGTGAAGCAAAGGGCAAATGTGAGCGAGATCTGAGGAGATGAGTGGGGGAGATACGGGGAAGTTGAGATGTTTCTGAGAGAAAGAAAGAAAGAGAGAAAGAAAGAGAGAGATGGAGAGAGTAGGGAAGGGAGATGTATCTTGGTGAGAAGTTTTTTTGGGGTGAGAGAGATGTTGGCGAGATGAGGGGTGTGTGTGTGTGTGTGTGTGTGTGTGTGTGTGTGTGTGTGTGTGTGTGTGTGTGTGTGTGTGTGTGTGTGTGTGTGTGTGTGTGTGTGTGTGTGTGTGTGTGTGTGTGTGTGTGTGTGTGTGTGTGTGTGTGTGTGTGTGTGTGTGTGTGTGTGTGTGTGTGTGTGACAGACTGAGACTCTCGGCCGGGCTGTAATGGCTTCATTGTGTGTGTACAGAGGCTGTGTGTGCGTGAAGGTGACTGGGGCGCAACACCTTATCAATCTGGCCTGATCAAATCAAGTCTCCTGACAGCTGACAGCTGCTGATTTGTGTGTGTGCGTGTGTGTACATCGTGCGCACAAACACATAATAGTGTGTGTGTGTGTGTGTGTGTATATGTGTTTATACCATAACAAGAATCTATGTCGTTATTGTATGATTACTTAGTGCTTGTGTCATTCCATTGAGCGCAACACATGTTCTAAGCATGCATAAGTATACTGATCCCACACCCCCACTTATCATATTCCCTTTATATTTAGTTATTTCATCATTTTAATAGGTTTTCAGGATCTAAAAAATCAAATCTAATCTTTTTAAAATCTAAAAACCAAATATATTTTTTGGGATATTTATGGGATAGATATTTCCTATCACCATTATCTATAATGTGTCAGATCTAGGTGTATTCCATAGATGCTTCCACATGTCAGACATTTGTGCATGAGATTTAAAGAGGTTATTGCATTCTTCTGTATGTGTGCCCAAGTGTCTCCTGGCTGCTCCGGCTCCACCCATATAATTACTACGTGTTTGTCTTCCTTTAGCTGTAAATGTCGAACAGGATTTGTTATGTCATCCGGCACCCTGATCATTCATGTCGTTCTGAATCTCATTGGGATTGATCCCAGCTTTTTGCTCATTATCTGTCCCCATGTGCGACGAGCACTCGCTCAGACCCTTAGTCCCCCCCTTACACACACACACACACACACACACACACACACACACACACATCTCCTATTCTGTTCTCTAATGCAACACTGCTTACAGCAGCCTCCTGCTCCGACAACTGTTTGTTCATTAGGGAATCTGACTTTGAATGGGAATCAGCGCCATCAAACGTGTCAGAGCTGGACAGTCACGGGCGCTGGGAAAGGCAGCACGCCAGCCAGCCCGTGTTGACGTTTGGCACCAATTGTATTAAGAGTGCTTCAGATCGACCTTGAGTCTGCCAGTGTGTGTGTGTGTGTGTGTGTGAGTGAGTGTGTGCTCATGTGCATCTGTGTGTGTGTGTCTGTGTCTGTGTGTGCGTGCGTGCGTGCGTGCGTGCGTGCGTGTGTGTGTGTGTATTTGTGCATCCACACACCACCAGATTTTAACTATGTGTGCCTAGTTAGAGACCGTCACACTTGACCAGTGTGTTTGTGTGTGAGGAAGAGTGGAGAATATTAGCTCCCGCCCTTCATAGTCCTGCACACTTTGATGTGGACCGCCACTCACAGCACGCGTCCTGATGCATATTCACACACACACACACACACACACACACATGCATAACACACACACACTCACACACACACACAACGGATGATTTGTTAACAAGGCCTCTCGCACAGATGCACACAGCTATCTGCGATTTGCACGCTAAGGGGTGCGGCCGGGGAACACCCCGAGCCCTAATTACAAGGCATTGTGGGAGTCCATTACGGCCGCGTCGAATGACTGATCCCATTGACCTTGAGCTGACATTATAAGCTGTGCCTAATCTGGCCACTCTATATTTCTAACGCTTCCTCCCCTTTCGCTCCCCCTCTCTCTCCCCCTCTCCCTCCCTCCCTCCTTCCCTCCCTCTGTGTGTGTGTGTGTGTGTCTCTCTCTCTTTTGTCCTGCTGCTGGTTAGCATCACAATGGGGCTTCCCCTGAACCCCGCTGCAGACTCGGCCCGCTCGGCTCGCCACGCTCTCTCGCTCATCGCCACCGCCCGCCCGCCCGCCTTCATCACCACCATCGCCCGCGAGGTGAGATTTGCACACACACACACACACACACACACACACACACACACACACACACACACACACGCCCCAAACATGATTCTACATACAGTATAATACATCTGCACACACACTCACACCACCCATTTATCAACTAGCTCCCAGAATTGCATACATTTTCACACACACACACACACACACACACACACACACACACACACACACACACACACACACATATATACACACCCAATCATGCATGCTCATACTCAAGTGTTGACAGGAAGTGTGCTGTATTTAATAGAAGAAGACCATTTGATGTTGTACATTGTGGACCAGTTTAGTGTTCATAACCTGTAGAGAGTCTAGACACTTCAACAGCACTACGCTGCACTCAGATAGGCTCTTCCCCTGATCCAGACCTACTCTCATGACACACACACACACACACACACACACACACACACACACACACACACACACACACACACACACTGCCCTCTCTGCCCCCATTCTTGTCCCTGTCAGTGGGGCCCCAAGCTGAGATGGATGGCAGACCTATGCACTGCCCCCCAAGAGTGACTACTAAGCACTGCGCGCTCTCTCTCTCTCTCTCTCTCTCTCTCTCTCTCTCTCTCTCTCTCTCTCTCTCTCTCTCTCTCTCTCTTTCTCTCTCTCTTGCTCTCTCTCTCTTGCTCTCCCTCTCTCTCTCTCCCTCCTGCACTCTCTCTCTATTTTTCTCTCTCCTCATCATCTTCACCCCATCTCTCTCTGTCTGACACCTGGGGAAGGCAACAGCAACACCATCTTTAATTATAAGCCCATGTGAGGAGCTTACTGGAATCCCATTTCCACTTGATTTATTGGATGCCTCTGGAACACTTTGGAAAATGCATGTTCACTGTCTGAGCATTCATTCATTGAAGTTTTTTTTGTGTGTGCATATGTATGTGCGTGTGCGTGCGTCTGTGTGTGTGTGTGTGTTTGTGTGTGTGTTTGTGCGTGTGTGTGTGTGTGTCCACAGGTGCACAGACACACGGCGATGCAGTCGCAGGGCTCCCAGTCGCAGCAGAACGTGCACACCACCACCCTGGCCCGCGCCAAGACCGAGATCCTGCGGGTCATCGAGATCCTCATCGAGAAGATGCCCAGCGACGTGGTGGACCTGCTGGTCGAGGTACGCCCTACCCCCCCGTCCACCCCCGTCCACCCCCGTCCACTCCGGTCCACTCCACCTACACAACTGACCCCACAACTCTCACGCCAAACCTCCTCTGCCGCCCCATCGGTCACATCGGTCACATAGACACATGTCCATTCCAGATGCACTCACAGCCGTCCACCCCTCATGGTGTCCATCACGTTTGTCAAGAGCAGCGGAAGTGTTGAAGTGTTGTGAGCTGACGGCTCTCATTGATGTGTTTATAGCACTGAGACGTTCTATTGAACTCCTATCAGCGCCCAATGCAGATGCAGAGCAGGGAGCTGCTGCCAAGTGAAGGACTGAGAGGGCCAGAGTTGAGATCTGTTGAAAAGGAATATGGAGCACACGTAAAGGAATAGTTCGCTATTTTACACTTTAAGCCCGTTTTCTCTATTGCCTAGCATGGAAACGAGTGTTTGACACTGACATCTCGACGATTGAGCCTGTTTGTGGAATTTGGCAGCTTTAGAATGGAGCTCTGTATGGCTTTAACATTGCTCGCTTTGTGCATGGACTATTCTGTCCTTAAAACACCCCTAAACGTTCGTTTTGAAAGCTGCCAAATTCCACAAACAGGCTCAATCGTCGAGATTTCCGTGTCAAACACTCGTTTTCATGCTGGGCAATACAGAAAACGGGCTTGAAGTGTAAAATACCGAACTATTCCTTTAAGAGCACACTATCAATCAGATACAGCGTGTGTGTGTGTGTGTGTGTGTGTGTGTGTGTGTGTGTGTGTGTGTGTGTGTGTGTGTGTGTGTGTGTGTGTATATGTGTGTATGTGTGTGTGTGTGTGTGTGTGTGTGTGTGTGTGTGTACGTACACATACTGTACGTAAGCGAGACAGTGAAAAGTGTGTGTGCAATAGAGAAAGCTGTGAGGGGTTGTTGTAGGTATAGAGCCCTTGACTCATGT
>NC_085007.1:29979003-29999003 GCF_963854185.1 Sardina pilchardus
CAGCCTCCACGTCTTGTGCATCTGCCACTCCACCACGCAGACTGGCATTGATTCTGATTTGCCATCCAAAATGGGCTTCCCGGCCCTGCAGGGCTCAAATGGTTGTGTAATGGGCACGCCAGGCAGACCTGGGGCTTGGCGCTCTCGCTCGCGCCGCACAAACAAGCTGGCAGGCCCCACCGCTAACAGCCTGCTGCCACGTCGGGGAACGCTCCGCGCCGCGCCGAGGCGGGCATTCGGAACAGCGGAGGCACACTGTTGATGGGGGTAGAGGGATGTGTGTGTGTGTGTGTGTGTGTGTGTGTGTGTGTGTGTGTGGAGGGGGTTGTGCTCCATGCTAGAGCTCCTCCATCTCTGTGGAATTACATTCCGCCTTCTGCCACGAAAAACCAGCAGCCCAAGCTCTCTCCCGTGTGTTATTGATTTCAGCCTCGCCGGCTGTCTGTCCGTCTCTCTCTCGGTCTGTCTTTTTCCTCCGTCCGTCCGTCCAGCCGTCCGTCTCAGACTGTCCGTCCGTCTGTCTGTCGGCTCCGCTTCTCGTGCACTCACTTTCAGGTGTCTCGCATGCAAAAATGTTCACGTTCCGTATTCTGTCGGTTTCCCCCCTTCCTCTAAATTGGTTTGGCCACTCTAATGAATCCTGTTCTCAGCAGGGGGGACACGCCATTATCAAGTTAAAGTTGCAGCACATCACCCATGCCCCCATGCTTTGTTTTCCCTCAATGCTGCTCCCGCATAATATGATAAGGACATGGCGGATCACAGGATGAAAAGAAAGTGAAGTGTTGTGAAAGCTTGTCTAAATGTCCTCTGTGTGTGTGTGTGTGTGTGTGTGTGTGTGTGTGTGTGTGTGTGTGTGTGTGTGTGTGTGTGTGTGTGTGTGTGTGTGTGTGTGTGTGTGTGTGTGTGTGTGTGTGTGTGTGTGTGTGTGTGTGTGTGCTCTCTGAATAGGGGTGGGGTGGGTTGTGCTGTGCAGCTGAGGGTCAGTGAGCCACTCATGGGGCCCGGCACAAACCCTGTGATTGAGAACAGTGTAAGCCTCCTTCACCCTGCCGCAGCACTCACTCACTCACTCTCCTTTTCTTCCTCTCTGTCCCTCTCTCTCTCTCTCCCTCTCTCTCTCTCTCTCTTTTTGTCATCCCCAGCACATTCACGGCCATAAAGGGCCCATCACAGCCGTGTCCTTCGCTCCAGATGGGCGCTACCTGGCCACCTATTCCAACGCCGACAGCCATATCTCCTTCTGGCAGGTAAGGAGCCTCTCTCGGCGTTTTCATCTTTTCACTCGGCGGCCTCCGCTACATCCCAGCCGTCAGGCTCAGGGCCGCGGGAACAGAGGGGCCGAGTGCAGGCCTGAGTGAAAGGCGCCCAGGGCCGCAGATGGATGGCAACAGCTTTAGGGACTGAATGCCGCTCTGCCTCTATACTATAGAAAAAGGCAGCAAAGCGGAAGCCATCCAGCCACTTCCATACACTTTAAGTGAACTCTCTTTTATTACATGTCACTCTTATATCAAGGGAACGTATTAGTGATATCAAAAAAAGATGTGCTGTGTGTAGGTTTTGTCATATCCAGCATATGATGATAATGTTCCAGAGGGGATCATGGCTGACACTCTTGAACAGGGACAGGTGGCTGATTAGCTGTGGATATTTAGCAAACTCAATTTAGTAGGTGGTATAGTATAGTCGGAAAATGGAAAGAAAATTATTTTCTTTCATTTCTCGTTGCTGTGCTTTTATTTGGTGAAATCTTACCAGCTATACAGTCTAGCTGGTTTGAATTGCATTAAGCTCAATGAGAATGAAACCAGCTAATAGGCTGACTGAAATAAAACCATGCCAATATCTTGGTATGGTGAAGGGTATGTGTTGATGTAGGGTTATTTTAATTCCAAAGGCCAAGGGGACTTTATCAAGGTGCATAGTCTCCTGGATACATGAAATAACTGGCATTTAAAAAATAAAACAAATAAAAATCTGCTAGCCTCTATGGGAATTGAAACACATAGGGTTAACATAGGCGTTCCAGTACTTATGACCCCTGTATTTTAAGGAAAACATTTATTTATTTACAATACATTATTCATCAACAAAGAAAATTGATGTCCTTAAAGGTCATCTTTCCTCATTTTTTCATTTAAGGCATTAAGATCAATTTCCAAAAGATGATTTGATATTGTCAACTTTAACATGTGTTCCAACACTATTGGAGGGGACTGTTTGTAACCGTTTTAGAAAAGCAGGCACGTTCTACCTACCAACGCCCCTTACCTGTTCTAAAATCAGTGTAACCTGTGGCCTCACGGGGCTTTTTGCTTAATTAGAGCAGGCTACTTTTCAACTGGACCTCACATGAGTAAACTTATTTTATTATGACCGCCGCTGCAGTGAATATACTGTAGCTTCAGCTTTTTTGTAGGGTGCCTAATGAATGACATCAGATCTTCAGTGAAATCTAGTCGAGCCAAGCCTTTGTGAACATCGTTTGGACTTCCAACCTTGTGCAATTTAATGTGCAAAATACAAAAGAGGAATGAGATGAATGGTACAATACAAGCACTGGTTAATAATTAAATAGTATTTAATATAATTATTTTAATGCATTATTTAAAATTTGTAAATGTTTAAATAGTGCTGGGCGGTATACCGGTTCACACCGAATACCGGTGTATATTTTCGTTATGATATGAATTTTTAATATACCGCCATACCGGTGTATTTGATTACACTATGGGTGGAATGCTGCGTCACGCGACATTGTTTCAGACGGGACCTAAACCATGGAAAAAGTAAACAGTGGAGGCTGTGGCACAAGACACCTCACATTTTTCCCTTTAACAATGATGCTTAAAGGGATATTCCGCCATTTTTGGAAATACGCTCATTTTCCACCTCCCCTCGAGCAAAACAATCGATATTTACCTTGTTCCCGTTCATCCAGCCATTCTGTGAGTCTGGCGATACAACTTTTAGCTTCAGCCTAGCATAGATCATTGAATCGGATTAGACCATTAGCTTCTCGCCTGCTAGCTTCATGTTTAAAAGTGACCAAGATTTCTGGTAATTTTCCCATTTAAAACGTGTCTCCTCTCAAGTTAGAAAGTGCAATAAGACCAACTGAAAATGAAACCTGCCGTCTTTCTAGGCTGATTTGACATGGAACTACACTCTCATCTGGCGTAATAATCAAGGCAACTTGCAAACGTACCATAGGCGCAGTGATATCGTACGCAGCATCTGAAAATAGTCCCCATAGACAACAAGCAGTAGTAGTGCCAGTCGTATGCAAGTTGCCTTGATTATTACGCCAGATGAGAGTGTAGTTCCATGTCAAATCAGCCTAGAAAAACGGCAGGTTTCATTTTCAGTTGGTCTTATTGCACTTTCTAACTTGAGAGGAGACACGTTTTAAATGGGAAAATTACCAGAAATCTTGGTCACTTTTAAACATGAAGCTAGCAGGCGAGAAGCTAATGGTCTAATCCGATTCAATGATCTATGCTAGGCTGAAGCTAAAAGTTGTATCGCCAGACTCACAGAATGGCTGGATGAACGGGAACAAGGTAAATATCGATTGTTTTGCTCGAGGGGAGGTGGAAAATGAGCGTATTTCCAAAAATGGCGGAATATCCCTTTAAGGCTTAATTTTTTCCTTTGATAAGGGATTTATTTACGGGTGTTACACAGAATACCTTAAATTGTTCCCCTAGTTAAAGAAAAGCGTTATAGGACTTAATAGCCTACATTGGAAGGGATTTTCCAATAAGCTAAAAAAGATTGTTCAACAGCTGTAACTAGCTGGCTAGGAGGTGAACCCACCGAACACGGGAAGCTTAATGATCTTATAATTCATCTTCCTTTAGTAATATTCGCTGAAATTATCGAAGTAGCAAAGCATGTTACAAACATGAACTGAACAATACTAGCTGACCAGTTAGTCATGATCTTGACAGTCATCAGTGCACTGAAACGAACGTTTTTGCTAACGTTTTTTGCCTAGCTTGGTAGCCTGGGCTAATTGCAAGTTGCACTACTTTTTGTGTAGGTTTAAAGTATGTTAGTGAAATTTGCATAAAACAAGTTCTGTATTTTGACTGCAATTGCCCATTAGAATCATGAGTGCCTCTTTGTAAACAGCATCATTGTCCATTGGGGCTATGCAAACCTGTATTACTACTAGTGTGGAATTATTCTACAACATTCACTCATGACAGTGAAATAGACCATCCTAAGTCAATCTACTGCAGTAATTCCTCTCTCAACCAGTAGGAAGTGTTGTGAACACCTGATTATGCATGGGGGGAAAAATACCGTCATATACCGTGAAACCGTCAGAATTTTGAGAAATACCGTGATATACATTTTTGCCCATACCGCCCAGCACTATGTTTAAAAATATATTCTTAGCATAATAAGTGCTAAGAGGGGGGCAAATCAAATGTATAGTTTCTTAGGTCTCATTTCATCGACCTACAGGTACACTACCCGATCTGGTAAAGTTACATAGTGCGGTAATAGCCAATAGAGGGCCGCGAAGTGAATGCAGAAGTGTTGTTCACCCTGTTACGAGTTGATGAACCGCTAAAATGATTTTGGAAACAATATGTTAAGGTACGAAAAACTCTTTAGTGTTGCTTTAAAAGCTTAATTAGAAGCTTATGAGAACAGATGGACATTTTTTTTAGCATACAATTATTATGTGTATGATGAAGGAAATTGAGTAGATATGGAATTATTATTATTATTATTATCATATCATATATCATCTTTACACTGACATATTCCGATTCAGAGAGCTGTGTTTGTCCCATGCTGTCCACAGCTGTAGCAGTGTATACAGGTAGTGAAATGTAAAGCTGGTGAGCTCCATGCTGTGCTCTCTGTGTTCTGCTGCTGTTGAGGTGCTAATGGTGAGCTGCTCTGAGGAGGGTGGCTTACAGGACCACAAGCTGTGGGGAGGAGAGCCCACACCAAACTAGTCATTACTGTGGGAGATTAGGAGTATAAGGGGCCATCCACACCACAATGATGACAGCTGAGTGTTTACAACAGCACAAAAGTTTAGTTGCGCTTTGGCCCTTCAGCCGCACAACAATGGCATTTTCGGGGGCCTACAAACAAGCTGCAGAAAACCGATTAAAAGTGAAATCTGTTAAAACATGACCCTAATGTCACTGTTTGGATCTGTGTAGATCACCTGTGTTGATGGCCCTTACTGATGCACTATAGACCAGGATGTCATAAAAGCTGACTGGGATATGTTGTGTCCCTCTCACTCTCCAACACTTCTAGTTAGCTAGTCTGTGAGTGTGACTAAAGCATATTTCCAGTAATTAATTAGTAGTGGGATGATAATGTTATTTTGGGAAATGAATTGAATCAGAGGAAATGCTTTCTGAATGGGTGTGTGCAACCAGGCCCCTGAGGAGCTGTACCAAATGATTGAGGAACTCTCTTCACTTCTTGGGATTACGAGCAAACCCACTAGCATTCTGGGATGCAGCGCCTGAGCTGTGTACTCACTCTATCTGTAGACGTACGCTGGTGCCAGTGTTTGGAGTCATGTTATTTCAGATATATGTTTTGACATTTGACGTTTTGTGCACATTTTTTTGCAAGGGTATTTGACCAGTGAGGCAAATAGAACCATTCTAAACAAGCCTGAGGTGTAGACAGAGCTGATGTGGATCTGAGAGATAGAGAGACACACAGCAAACTAGCCTCAGGTCAGAGAGACAGAACTGGCCTCAGATCAGATGTGGAATTTGTGATGTGGGAAAGACGGGCACGGTGGCAGGCGGCGGCTGGGGAGAGTGTGTGGCAGCTCTGGCGAGGCTCCGGCGTGTCCGGCAGTGGCTGTCTCTCTCTCGCTGTGTGTGTGTGTGTGTGTGTGTGTGTGTGTGTGTGTGTGTGTGTGTGTGTGTGTGTGTGTGTGTGTGTGTGTGTGTGTGTGTGTGTGTGTGTGTGTGTGTGTGTGTGTAGAGCAAGACCGCGGGGACTAATGGCTGCTGTAAGCGTAAACCACAGCTGCTAATGAGCTCTCAGACAGCCCCAGCTCCACACAGGCTCCAGCGGCTCCAGCGGCTCCCAGGCACCGGCAGCAGCAGTCTGCCCCGCCGGAGAGAGGGAGACGGGGGGTCTGACGCGGGAGCGCAGGCTCCCACTCTCCAGAGTCCGTCTGCGTCTGTCTCTGTGTCTGTGCTTCCACTCGCACTTCCTTCTCAACACACACATACACATATGGTGTGTCGTGCATGTGTGTGTGCGCAGTGGGGGCTCATGCAGGGATAAGGTTGCCCTTGTCTGGACCCATGTGTCCATCTCGACATCCCCAAACATCCTCCTCATGTTCAGATCAATGCTGCCCTCTCCCCCCCCCCTCCTCTCCTCTCCTCCCCTCTCCGCTGCCCTGGGCCTGGACACCCTCTGGACCCCGCTGATAACAGCGTGCCCTGCTGCCCGGAGCCTGTGTGCGTCCACTGCCCAAGGCCACCCTGGCCAAATGACCAATAATGGGAACGGCTATTCCACTAGCCAGGCTTTAGGACAAAGAGGTGTATGTGGAGAACTGGACCAGAGTGTGCACTTTGTGTTCTGGGTTGGGTAATCCATTTGGGGTTGGAATAGCATGTTTATGGTCTTTGCTGCAGAGAACCACAGCACAAATAATATGGGTAATGTACAGCAAAATCCAATGTTGTTCAGATGTTCAGTAGGTACTGTATAAAGGTCATGGTTTCACCCAGATGAATCGCTTGGGTGTATCTAGATTGGCTTTTCTTCTTTGCAGTATTAAAATGAAATCAAAGTCAAATGTGACCAATGGCTCAATCCTTGCCACCTTCTTTTCTATTTTTCCCCTCCCCTCTCTCCTTCTCTCTCTCTCTCTCTCTCTGGTCTCTCTCTCTCTCTCTCTCTCTTCCTCTCTCTCTCTCTCTCTCAGATGAACACCTCTCTGCTGGGCAGCATTGGCATGCTGAACTCTGCTCCGCAGCTGCGCTGCATCAAGACGTACCAGGTGCCGCCGGTGCAGCCCGCCTCGCCCGGCTCCCAGAACGCGCTGAAGCTGGCGCGCCTCATCTGGACCTCCAACCGCAACGTCATCCTGATGGCGCACGACGGCAAGGAGCACCGCTTCATGGTCTGAGGCGCCCGCCCCTCACCCGCCCGCCGTGCTGGGGGTCCCCCGAAGGGTCACGAGGAGGTCGTCTCGACCGCCCAGACCACGCCCGCTTACCCTGCCCCAACCACACACACACACACACACACACACATACACCACCCACCCCACTCGCCCCTTAACCCCCCCAGCGGCCATATCCCAGCAAGCAGTGGGGCGCGCCATGGCGCCGTTTACACACGACTTTTAAGTTGTTTACATTTGATGTCCATTCCCTTTGGTTTAGCTGTTTTTACTGTGTCATTTGGTGGGTTTATTTAAAAGTGAAGGACCTTTGGAGGAGAGGGGCCCCTGATGGCCACGCTGCTGTAGCGGGGGGGGGGGGGGCCTCGTGCGTGTGCGGTACAGTGAGCATGAGGTGCTGTGGTGTGGGCCGAGGCGTAGAGCTGGCCTGTGGGATTGGAGTGGAATCTATTTTATTTTGTTTTTGTTTGTTTCCTGATTAACTTGCATGAGTCGTCATCGGTAGACATGTGTTGTTGGGACACACATTTCACTGGAGAGCTCTGGCAACGGAGGCCCTGTCATCCTGATGGGTATTTACTGAACTGGAGGAGGAAGAAGGAAGCGACTCTCTCTCTCTCTCCCTCTCTCTTTCTCCCCAGAGAGAGAGAGGAGCAGGAGGGCCTGGACTGATCCACGCGTGCTCCTCATAGCAGGAGGAGGAGGAGGAGGAGGAGGAAGAGGAGTCGCCTCACGGTCACGTGGTTATCAACCAAAGGGTTCTAGTAAAACTAAATATCATTATCTGTGCTGTATCGTGTGAAATATCTCACCAGGAATGTTGTAGCTGTTGTTGTCGTTCTGTATCGTTTGTTTGTTTGTTTGACTGTTTGTTTGTTTGTTTACTTAACTTGTCTCTCCTCTTGGACCATTTTGGTTGATTCTCAGTAGGATCATGGTGTGCTTGGTGCTGTCATAGTTGCTGTGTGTTCAACCCTCCCCTGCGCTCCTGTACAGATGTGTGTGTGAGTGTGTGTGTGTGTGTGTGTGTGTGTGTGTGTGTAGCACTGCAGCTAATGCTAAAACCTGTTCCAGCACCGTGACTTTAGAGAGCTGTTTAATATGAAGATACATATGTATAGCTAGATATCTCTATCTCTCCTCAGAGTTATTTTTCATGGACTTAGCCTGTGTGTTCTGGCTCTGTGTGGAGTCTGATGAAAGAGGCAGTGGGACGGATGGAGGGAGCACAGGGGGGAGAGAGAGAGAGAGAGTGAGAGAGAGAGAGACGGACGGAGTGAAAGAGGTGGCCATGGCTGTCGGAGGTGGACTCTTTTTGCGCTTGACCACTTTGTGCGGCATGCCTGTGTGTGCTTCTCCTTTCATTAGTGCGGCAGAAGAGCCTCACACCAGCACACACCTGAAAAGCCAAGCGTGTCAAAGCTTTTCGCGAGTTCAGCCGCCCGCACCCCCGCAGAAAAGTACTTTTTCCCCGGCACTCCGCTCCGACAGCTTTTGAAGGCCTTGACTTCCCAGTCAGGCAACCTTTTTGCGATCTTAATCTGTCTTCCCCGCTGCATGGCAGTAATGGCCTCGGAAAATGTGTTTTTGGCAGCTCGGATCAGAAAAAAAAAAAAGAAGAAGAGGGGCGAAAAAAAAAGAGGAGAGGACGAGATTGAGTGAGAGATGAGAGAGAAAATGAGTAAAAGTGAGAAAAAAGCTTAGGATGTTGGTGTCTGGCACAAATTGCTTCCTCCTCCATAAGTTTAACAGAGGCTTGTGATCTGAGGTCACACTACATCGGATTTATGACCTGTCTTAAGTGAAGGCCCACGCCTGACATCTAAAGGTTATGGCCACGGATGAATCCTGTATATAGGCATGCCCCCCTGCTCCCTTAGCTGTTCTCCCACTTACCACACTCACCAAAACTTTCTTCTCGTCTGTGCAGGAAGACTATAGATGTTAGAGGGAGGAAAAGGGGTCGACTACTCCAACATGTACATTTTTTTCACCATATCAGCTATTATGGCAGTCGTATTTATTGCAGTGCAATGGGTCATCTTCTGTGTGCATGCTTGTGTGCGTGTGTGTGTGTGTGTGTGTGTGTGAGTGTGTGTGTGTGCGTGCTCAATTTGCTTTTGACTCACCCAGCTAGTTTTCTCTTTTCTTGACGTCATCAGCGCAGTTCGGAGTGAGCGGAGGCAGCACCACAGCTGCTTCTCTCCACCACTGAGTCACAGGCGCAGGAGAGGACCAAGAGGCGCGTTAGTCACCGCTTCACCCTCAACCGCTCCACACTCCCCGTCTCATTCCTGCCTCCGTCGCCTCAGCTGTACTGCACTAACATGCACCCTGAGGGGTCACCACACCACACCACACCACACTAACACAAGGCTTTAGAGAGAAAGAGAGAGAAGGGGACGAGAGCACACAGTGTGTGTGTGTATCAGTACGCTACTCTCTCTCAGTCAGCATCATAGTCGTTTCCAGTCGTTTGTCCTCTACCGCGTGAGCTTAGGGTCTGTCCCTCGCTCGCCACGTCTGGACCCTGGGAGTGGACGCACAGAAGCAGACTTTTCTTCCATCGTTTCTTGGTGAGGCTTAGTATAATCTGGTGTGTAGCCCACTAGACCCTCCCTCATAGCTGTCGACCGTGTTCTGTGCTGTGGCTTGGAAGCCCCCGTGTGTTTGCGTTGGAGTGTGTTTGTGTGTGTGGGTGACTGCGTTGCCTGTCTGTGCTACCATACACTGAATATATTGAAGATGTACTGTATTGTATAGATTGTGTTTAAAAGAGGAAAAATTCTAAAAATCTATCGTGGACTACTTAATGTTCAATAAAAAGTGAGATGTGGAAATGTGTGTCTGCGTGAATCACTGGGGAAGACGTGTCTTTAAGTCAAGTGCAGTTGTGCAGGTGCATCGACGTTTGCAGAAAGGTCTTTGATCCTGTGATGTTTGAAATGTAGTTGCTAGTATGAGATCGAAGATTTCACTTCTCCTGCATCATCTCCATCGGCTCTTATGTATGACAGATTGGGCACTAGTGAATGGTTCTAAACATCACAGGTCTTCCTCGAAGTAGTCATGTGGTAAGGCCATGTTGATCTTCTGCCAACTTCACCACACATTTGCACACACCAAAATACCTGCACATGCACATCCAAATCCAAATACATGCACATCCAAATACCTGATTTCTCTTTGTTCTATTTGGGAGCGTTTAATTAGGCTTAATTGGGAAGTTCTGTTAGGAATGTATTTTGCAGTAGCTTGCCAGAAGATGAAAGACCAGATTCAGACAGGCCTCTGAGATTGGGCTGACTGACTGGCTCTCATTCTTGACTCTATAGTGTCTTTACATCAAAATCTCCCGCATAGTAATTAGACTAGGGAGACCAGGCATCAAAGCTTTGGTCAGCCGTCATAGCTAATGATGCCAACCTATGATGTTCCTACTTAAACAGCAATCACATCGCTAATTACAGTTCACAGGAGAAATCTAGTCAATATCATGGATATGATTCGGTGGACTTGTTAGCCAATTAACGTTATTGCTCATTAGCCACAGACTGATATGCATTTTGTTAAATATTTTATTCATGTACCACTCAATTATTAATGCATCAAAGGAATTGTCCTCTTTGTAGTGCGAGCCATGCGTGTTGATCGACATCATGTACCTTTAATGACTCATCTTAAATAATGAGAGAAAATGGATCCAATTCAAATGTTGAAATTTAAAAGACAATATTATATGGTTTGCATTTCCAGAATATTTTGAGCTCAATACATCATTAGCAGTATTGTTCATATAATTCTCTTTACAAATGATCATTTATCGTAGGTGGCATATCTGTTTTAATCTGAGTGTTCTGTAACATGTTCCTATAAGCTCCTGTAAGATTTGCAGCTGTTTCCAAAATGGCCGCCTCCCAGCAGAGAGCAGAGAGAAGAGAAGAGAAGAGAAGAGAGGGGGAGAGGAGAAGGTGCCGGGGCCCAGTCTGGCTAAACCTGCGAGCCCACTGGCCATGTCATTTAATACCTGACCCAGGGAGAAGAGGGATGACTGCCCCCTCCTCTCCTCTCCCTCCCTCCCTCTGTAACGCCCCCTCTCAGATGAGCTGTGCCGGGGGGAGGGGGTGGGGGGGGCTACAGTGCTGGGGGGGAGAGACATGACACTAATGTGGGCTGGAGCTGGACAGGGCAAGGATGAACTCTGACCTCTCACCCCCTAACCTTCTCTTTCTCCATCCCTCTCTTCCTCTTCCCCCTCTCTCATCACCTCTCCTCCTCCTCCTCCTCCTCCTCCTCTCTCTCTCTCTCTTCTTTCCTCTCCCTCCTTCTCTCCATGCCGCCATGGCTGCAGGGGAAAATCAATACGGCCCAGTCAGGAGGGACATATTTCCTGTGCCCTAACTAGAGGATGCGCTCCGACAAGGCCGAGCCCAGACACACAACAAAGAGGGGCGCGCGGCGCGGGAGAGAGGGAGAGAGAGGGAGAGGGAGAGGCAGAGGGAGAGTCATTCGTAAAGACTGGCACTTCAAGGTGTCTGGCTGTATAATAGGCCAGGAGGAGAAGGGAAGGGACGCTCAATAAGCGCAAATACCAAAAGGTCACTGCAGGGGGGGAAGAAGAAGAAGAGGAGGAGGAGAGGGACGAGAGGAAGAGTGTGCTCCTCGCACCGTCCTGCACGGCCGTGTGGACATCACGCACTGTGGACATTGGTCACGCACGCACTGTTTGCTCATGCGTCCAACAGGAATCCCCCCGCACTGATAGGAGTAGAGCCATAACCATAGACTTACTCTAAACAAACACCACAGCTTTGGGATAGCATGGCAGTGGACCAGACCAGTGCATTTATCTGGTGCTGGAAACTGGAGTGGCTATGTCACTGGTATATATGGAGGACCTGGGATGCTCTCTATCAGTGTCTATTCAACTGGCTCAGCCAAAACAAAAATATTTTTTCTGGAAGGATGGCTGTATGTTTGGGAAGTGATGAAGATGTACTAAGGAGAAGGTACACTGTGTGTGTGTGCGTGTGTGTGTGTGTGTGTGTGTGTGTGTGTGTGTGTGTGTGTGTGTGTGTCTGTGTGTGTGTGTGTGTGTGTGTGAGAGAGAGAGAGAGAGAGGGGGGAGCAGGGGGGGAGCAGGGGGGAAGAGGCTCTGATTAGGGCTGTTGTGATGGATCCTGACCCAGTGAGCAGCCCTCACCTCACTGCTCTGGTGGATGACCAGGCAGGCCGTCCAGCATCTGTGGCCCTCCACACAGAGAGACACCAGCTGGAGGCTAGCAGACAAGGGGTGGGTGGATTTGATGTGTGTGTGTGTTTGTAAGAGATCATACCTGTGGGCTTGCCTGATTCCTCTCTGCTCAGCTATGTGTCTGGAGTAGCAGTGTGTGTGTGTGTGTGTGTGTGTGTGTTTGTGCCTGACTGGGTCTCCAGGGAGAAGGGAGCCAACACCTGGGGAATCTCCAGTGATCCTCCATCTAATCACGGGGCTTTGGATTAAAGCCTGCCTTCTTCACACATATATACACCCCAATGCACACACACACACACACACACACCTACAGTATACACTTTGCCATACTTCTGTTGTGCACTCACTCCACCACCTCTTCCTCACTTTCCGGTTTGAGAACACAGTAGCATGGGGAGTGTTTGGGTGAGGTGATAGAGAGTAAGATCTCAGTTTGGTGTTCAGTAGCCACCAACATTGAATAAATGCTGCAGTTAACTACTAAAGCTTGCTGCTATGGAGGGCCAACTCAACAGAGTTTCAGAATTTAATGAGAATGTAATGTTCCAATGAATTTGGGTTTAATCTGTTTTCTTGTTTTCACTGAAATGACATTCAATGTCAATGAAATGCTTGACATAAAAATTGCAAAACCAGGAGTGTTTAATCTTTCTCCAGACAGCGTTTTTTTTTTTCCGCCTCGCAAAGAAACATCCATCAGTGACATAATGGATAGAAAATGAAAAATATTCGGCCTCTGTTTCAGATTATGTCAACATTTTTATTGAGTCTGTGCATGTTGATGGATAACCTGCCTCGGCGGTGAGTGACAGCAGGGTCTTAATGTCCTCCGCTCGTCTTCGCTCGTCTTCACTCCCAGCCGGAGCGCTGAGGGAATGCAGCAGTGTCCACTCCCGTCAATTAGCGCAAAGTGAATCCGCTCATTTCACTTTTGCCTTTACCTATGGCTAACTATTGATCTAGCCCAAATTAATTAGAACATCCTTGTTAATCTATAGGGTGCTAGGTCCTCTCCCTCTCTCCCTCTCTCTCTCTCTCTCTGTCTCTGTCTCTGTCTGTCTCGGTGTCTCTCGCTCTCTGTGCTTGCAGGAGAGGAGGATTAGGGACCTGGGCGTGCGCCTGGTGAATGGTATCCTGAGACCTCTCTTCTGTGTGATTGGGTCCCTCCCACAATCAATGACTGTACAGAAGCAGAGGAGAGTGGAGATGGATGGGTGTCCAGTCTCTGAGCCTCGTCCCCTCCCCCCACCCGGAGGACCAGTGCAGCAGCCAGTGGTCAGTTGGAGTGCCGTGTCCAGAAGGTCATCGTACGCCGTGTCAACCCCCCTTTCTGCCCCCCCACCCCCCACCCCATCCCATCCCCCCATCACGGAGCGGGAAGCGGGCGAGCCGTAGATCATATCACAAGGTGAGTGTGACCTCTGACCCCGGCACAGTCCAGCAGCCGCCCGCCCCATTCATCATACACTCTCTCCTGCACACTCCCTGGCAGCCCAAAATCCGTAAACATTACCTATTGATTTTATTGAGCAGATTCCACAATCTGTACCTTAGAAATACCCACGGCACAGTTATGAATGTGTGTGTGTGTGTGTGTGTGTGTGTGTGTGTGTGTGTGTGTGTGTGTGTGTGCGTGCGTGCGTGCATAGGCGCATGTTTGTCTGACAGTTCCTCTCTTCCATTCTCCTCCTCCCTCGCTCCTCCACCCTTTCTCACCCTCCTCCTCCACCTTCTTGGTGAGGGTTGTCTTGCTCGTCCACTCCTGGTCATTACTGCAGGCTTCCAGAACAGATGAGTGACAGTGTGTGTCAGTTTGACAAGGTGGACGTTGCCGCTGTTACTGGAGAAGTCATTTCAATGGTGAGACACACACACACTGTGTGTGAGTATGTGCACGTGTATGTGTATGTGTATGTGTGTGAGTATGTGTGTGTGTATGTGACTGAGACACAATAAAAGCAAGAGGTCAGCCATTTTGGGGCGAGAGCATCGTTGTTGTGGTTTGTGGTGGAGAGGAGTGGTGATGATGCTGGAAGATGCTCCTGCCTGTCTGTCCATCAGTGGCCAGCACAATGGTGCAGGGGTCAGCAGATGGCAGACCCTCAGCCCAGATTGGGGAGCCCAGCCTCCCTCCCTCCCCTCAGGAGAGGGACACACACACCACTGCTATCCCCATTGTGTTTCCACAAACAACAACAGCAAAGATGCCCCTTAGGACCGGGGGTGTCTTAGGATAGTCCTGAAAAGAAAAGTGCATATGTGCATTTTTGGAATGTAGTAATTGTGTATAGAGATCTACGTCATACCACAATGGCTCAAGTGACCAAATGTCCTGGCTCCGACACATGTTGTGTTTGTTTATAAGGACAGACGCGGAGACAGCAAGTGCTGTGTGGGAGGTTTTGCATGTGGCTTAAACAAAAATGAATTACTGCCACCTAACAGACGTAGACCAGAATGCACCTTCTCATCGCACTAGGCACTCTGGTCACTGAGTCCAGCAGCACATGCACCCTCTCCTGCATCATTCAGTCTACTGATTCACTCTCAAATAATCAATTAAATCTGTAGAGAACCATGTTTAATATTTTAAATCATTTAAAATTAATTTCGAATTTTGACTATGACATTCCATCGAATGGATGTTGTGATTTTGTTTTTTAATTTAGTAAATTTCACTTTTGTAAATCCTTAATAATTCTAAATAAATCACACAACAGAAGACCTGGATAAACTAGAAAAGTGCACTTTTTAATCAATATGTAAACTGATGCTATAGAGTAGGCTACACTTTGAATGCATTTTAATTTTTAAACTATTTGTTATCCATACATTATATCAACCTACAGACATTTGTAACGTGTTATGTAGTTCTGAACTAGATGGATTCCCCCCTAGTTTGATCATTTAGTTTGCAGACTTTTATATACAGTTTTTGTTAGTTCGTTTTGTGTGTGTGTGTGTGTGTCTGTGTCTGTGTGTAGGCCTATGTCCTCACGTCAAAAGGATGCTTTCTTTGCAGGGACTTCAGTGAGAGGGGGCTGGAGCAGGTTGGTGTGTTTAAGCCCGGCAGATGTTGACCCTGCGTTTTAAGACATCCTCTAATCCTGTTTGGGCTCTGAAAGGATCTTTAACGAGGTGAAGCCTTTAGAAAAGAGTAAAAGTGCCGAGGCTGACAGCTTGCCGTTTTAATGTGCACGAGGACACAATGAAAACTACCAAACCGAAATGCTCTTTTATTAGGGTCTGTCACCAAGCACCCTCAGTGCACCTCTCTCTAAGACGCGCAGGTAGCATGATATGCTAGTTATGTTGTGGAAGTTTTTAAAATATGCTTGTAACTCTTCTGTAGCTTTGATCCTCGTGTAAATGCATATTTTTATGAACAGTATTTAAAGTCAACTATATGGGTATAAATGATACAAACAAATAGTGGCTACATGTAAAATTCAAGTCTTTACATAGAACAGTAGCCTACTGTAGGGTTTAGTAATAATAGACCGTTCTCAAAAATGAAAAGGACCCATGCTGCAATTTAATGCAACGTATTCACGTCATGCACGAAAAATAACTCACAATAATCTATTTATGCATGACAGAGGTTAACATTTAAGACAATTATATTTGAGAGCGATTTTATAGATTTGTTATTATTGCCTATTTTAACGTTTAGTATAAAGGTCACATGTTTGTGAACGTAAATAAAATACAACGTAAATAGTTTTTGTTCGATCACTTGATAATCTGGTCACAAGTCACTGTCTAGGCATTGATGTAATTAACCAAATGAATCATTCTAAAACTCCACTGTACTCGATAAAAGAAGCATTTTGATCTCGCTCTGTATTTAGTTATCCATTTTATAAAGGCGTTCTTCTTGTATTTATACCTATTTTAAGCAATTTCTTTAACGAAAAAATATTGCATTCTATAAATGAGATAATCATGTTATTTGTTTCTTTCATTTTATTCAATAAACAAAAAAATAGGGCATAAATAATTATTCATAATTGTTTCAGAAAAATATAAAGGCAAAACATATTTTCTGTTGAATAAAAAAAATATATAAATATATATCTGTCCATTCTATTGAGAAAAAGTGCAAATAAGTGTGTGTGACCCCGGGGCCAGTCCTTTCCTATCACTGTGATATGTAGATGAGCTGTCAGTGGGCCGCTCCCCCAGCCCTCTCTCCCCTGCCTGCCCGTGACACAGCATCTTTGAGGAAACAGATTCATTAGGACGGCCCACTGTGGCTAAAATGGAGGCTGGGCGGGATCAATACCGCTGAATGTTATGGACTAGTCATTAACCAGGAATGGCACCCTCCCAAGATTTATGACAGAATCCAGTGGTGGGCAGCAGGGGTCAGAGGTGCTGCCCCCGGGGCGCGGGGCTGCCGTGGCCGGAGGTGCTGTGGCCGCCGTTTTAGTGTCCCTCCTCCGTAAACACGGGGCTTTCAGGATGATTAAACTGCAGGCCTGCCCTTCACTATATGCACCGGGCATCAGCACCCCCCCATATGATCCCAAACCACAATGGCCATGCTGCTGTCCATGTTTCTGACCGCTCATACATGCACACACACCCACACACATGAGCCACCTTGCCCTCAAAAAATGACCACTTCCCTCAGGGCACAGAAACTGAACTGACCCCCCAGTCCAGCCCTGCGCAGCACTGCCCAGGGTACCTCTGCTGCTCTCCTCACCCTGCCTCCCCAACTCTACTCTACACGTTCTCAGCATAGAGAATATATTCTATAGAATAAATATGATATAAAACAGATGACTTCCCACAGTACTAGTAAGGTTTCAGCATAGTGCACAGCAATACACATTCAGCAATAAGTGTGTCTAGACACTTCAATTAAACTCACAATAAGCATACTGTGAGGGTGGAAAAAATGGATGGCACTGTGTTTAAAATTGAATCAAATTCAATACATCTTGGACATAATAATAATACTTACATGAAAATAAATAAATAAAATGACAATAAAATGCTAACAAATAATCCATGCTGCAGTATATGTTTTAGAATACAGTGATCCAGAGGTTTTTTATTTATACAACAAAACAACAAAAACATTTTTTTGAACCATATGACTTTAAATGCAGTGATCAATCCACACTTAGAGATTGACATGTGCCATATAGTGATGCATGATGGGAAAAGGGCTGGACCATGCCCTCTGCTCACCCTGGCCGTGTGTTCGTATTCTTCTGTAGGAAGTGACCCACACGTGGAGGGTCACTCACAATTAGCATACCAGCCACTCCCCCTCTGACATCCAGAAGCAGGGGTCACTTCTGACCCTCTCTCTGGCCCCCTGCTCTGAAAGAGGCTGTCACTGGACACGCGTACCAGAGGCCACTGTCTATTTAGACGTAGAAAAAGCAAACATTATCACAGCCGTTTTCATTCAGGCCTCAGTTTCACTGATGACATTAAGGTCAGAAGCCTCTTAGAATTTCAATCAAACATTATAAAATATGATATTGTTCAACCCATTTTAAATGTCATTCCAAACTTTATTTTATAAAATAGCTTTTACACAATCTGTATTATTTTGGAAATATATTTAAGCTTTTTTTTTAACCCTGTCCAGATGCTTGTTTTTTCAGTTGCTATATCTGAAGGACACAATGGACCCAGCTCTAGCTGCCATTTACCCAGCTCATCCTACCGTTTAATGCTTCTTTGTGAGGAATACTCACTTTCTGGACATGAAAAGCTTCCCATGACAGTCTCTTTCTGAGACCTCATATGAAGAGCCACTCAGAGGTCGGAGGTGAGAGTTGAAGGGTCATTGTTGTTGGCAAGGAAATCAGGATGGAAGCTTTCATTGCTCAGGTGACCATTAGTCACTCAATTTCTCTCTCTCTCTCTCTCTCTCTCTCTCTCTCCCACACTCTGTCTCCCTCTCCCATAACCCTTAATGAATTTATCCCACAACCCTATAATTCCTAATGGGACAGGTCAGGGGGTCAGTGAGAACAATCGACGACAGTGTGAATTTCCAGCGAGAGCTGCTTTTATTAGTGGGAGTTTTTCTGTGGGAGCGCTTCCGGGTCTAAAATGGCGTCGCTTATTGAAACAGCGCACTGCAAACACAGCCTATTGACTGGCCGGCAGCTCTGGGCTATTTTTGGACGTTATCGGAATCCACTAAATTATCTTGACATAAAACACATAAGTCATCAATCAAATTTATGCACAAAATATTATTCATCATCTGCTGATTGCTGAGCATGCAAATAGGTGTTACTACGGGGTAATTATTTACAGGATGTATAATAATTATCCAGAGACAACGCTGCATATTGTGCATTTATTATTCATGCTGAGCAAAAAATTGAATTGCAAAACAGTCCAAAAAGAGCCCACTCAAGAGATCGGCGTCGTTTGGAAAGGTCACTGCTCGGCGCGGGCTTAAATGTTTAATGCTGTTTGATGGCAGGCCGATGGGCTGAGGCGCTCTGGACGGGGTGGTCAGCAGGCACCACAGGATCCGGCCCGCTGCAGCCTGGTGCCGTCTGGTCTGGACCCGGCCTCCTCTGGGCTGGAAGGCGCTGCCTCTTCCAGCAAAGGCCAGCCCTGCCGGAGCATGCGCGGGCCACAAGGAGGGGAGACGAGCAGCCTGGAGAGGGGACGGCCAAGGAGCAGAGCGGGGCTCTCAACTGGACCTGAGAGAGAGGTTATCGCTAAAGCCTGTAACTGAGGAAAACCTGTGTGTGTGCGTTTGCATACATATGTGTGTGTTTGGTGTGTGTGCGTTTGCATACATGTGTGTGTGTGTGTGTGTGTGTCTGCATGTGAGCTTGAGCATGAGCATGTGTGTGTGTCTGGGGGTGTGTGTGCATGTGTGTGTATGTGTGTGTGGTGTGGTAATGCTGCTGGTGTTTCTTAACAGAAAGCTTCTTTTTAAAGCTACTTTTGGCCTTTGTAATTTTTGAACCCTTTCCACATCCATAACCCATGTGGCCCTGGCCATCTTTCATGTCTCTCCACCCTAATGATTTATAGCTGATGTATTAAGGGCACATTTACAATCAAAGAGACTTTAGACCTTTTAAGGATTGATTAGGCAACTTCAAAGTGCCAATTGAGGAGGATCTGTGAGTCTTTGGACCAGGCCGAGAGGATTCATCTGGTTTTAAGATCACGTACATCAGATTAGGTCTGTGTTTCCTCATTGTTAGTTAGCGGCTAACTCCGCTCCAGGGACAGGCGATCGTATACGGTGTGTGTTGTGGAACTCCGAGCAGAGCCTAAAACAAATCCTGCCGACCCCGTAGCTGCCGTCTTACTCATCCAGTCTCCTGAGGCCCGTAATGCGCGCTCTCTCTCTCTCTCTCTCTCTCTCTCTCTCTCTCTCTCTCTCTCTCCTCTCTCCAAACAGTTCTTTTAGAGTCCTCCTGAGTAGAGACATCTCTCTCTATCTCTCCAAGCAGGTCTTATAGAGCCTGAGTAGAGACATATCTCTCCTCTCTCTCTCTCTCTCTCTCTCTCTCTCTCTCTCTCTCTCTCTCTCTCTCTCTCTCTCTCATAGCCCCGGGTCTCAGGGCCCGGCCGCCTCCTCTGTTTGTCAGCAGT
>NC_085007.1:30006503-30009003 GCF_963854185.1 Sardina pilchardus
TCACATACCCTTCACCATAGCTAGAGCTTTTTCCAGTAGACCTATTAGCCTGTTTTATGCTCATTGAGCTCAATGCAAATTAAACAGGCTAATAGGCCTACTGGAAAAAGCACCTTGCCAATATCTAGCTATGGTGAAGAGTATGTGATGATGTGGGGTTATTTTAATTCCAACGGCCAAGGGAACTTCATCAGGATGCATAATATCTTGGATCCATGAAATAGCTGGCCAAATAAAAATCTGCCTGCCCCTCTGTTAACCCTATGTGTTAAATTCCCATAGGGTTACATAGGGGGTCAAATACTTCCTTCCCCTTAGCATATAGGAAGAACATTTATTTATTTACGATACATTCTTCAATCACAAAGAAAATTTGTGTCCTTAGCGGTTTGATTTTTACTCATTTTTTGAATTAAGGCATTAAGATCAATTGTCAAATTATGATTTATATTCCTCTTTTTAGGCAATTTTGGTGGTATGGTATCAAATACATTTTCTCCCCACTGTATATATTATGCCCAATGTGCTCCAAAAGAAAGAGAAAAAACAAAAAACATGACCAAACAATAAAGATAAATTATATAAACATAAAAAGATGGAAATTTAAATATAACAAGTGAATAAAGCTGAAAAAATTCATTATTCATTACATTAAATGGTCAATAATAATAAATAATAAAAAACTACTACTACTAGGCTAGGCCTACTACTACTACTACTACTACTACTACTACTACTACTACTAATAATAATAATAATACAAAATAATAAAATAATGAACAATTAGATAGCCGCAATGGAATAAGGATCTATTCTGTCTATCTGTGTTAAATATGCTGTTGCTGATCACAGTGTAACGATGGTCGTAGTATTATGCCTTATAATTGTATGTTACATTTTCCCAGAGAGTCATTTCTAGGTAGGGGTTTATTCTTTATGAGGTGGAAGTGTTTGTTCAGTTGGATTAGACTATTCCAGAGTGTGACATGTCAGTACTGAAAATAAAATCATACAAGTACGAGCTACCCTCATTCCCCCTCTCTCTCTAACACTCACACACACACACACACACACAAACATACAGACACAAAGAGAGAGAAAGGGAGAGCGAACATTTGCATCCCTACATTTCAAATTTTGAATAATTATAGACTACAAATGTTAATAGATGCAATATATAAATTCACTATTTGTAGACATATTTTACCGTAAAGGATTTGATTTGCTGCCAGTCTAGTTGAATACAGTTGAGATCTTTGAAATCTGAGTTTCAGTATTTCCCCTTCTGCTGTTGACCAAGGAAGATATAGTGCACATTTCTCCTCGTCTAAAGCCTAGTTATTTCTCTTTTTGTCATGTAGGCCTGAATTCCTGTTAGCATTCACCTCTGATCACATCAAGGCAATTTGTTAAACAATTTCCCACAAAGTGCACCCTTTGTGTTCTTGCGAGAATAGATTCATCAATGCTAAAACAAGGGGAAGTTGTTTGATAAATATTTGATATTTGATCTATCGCTGAATTACTCTGTAATTCTGAGCCTTTTGAACTTGAGTGGCACGGGGGGATATCTCATATCGAATGAGCGTTTCGCTTGATTGTTATTGATGGATTACTTTGAAAACGTAATATGAAATGAATTGACTGTAACACATGCCTGTGTCAAAGGTGGACTAATGATATCAGCAGGAATTGGAGAGTGACTTGTCCATTCTGTGGAAGACTGCCTCAGAGTGTCTGTATGTGTATGTCTGTCTGTGTGTGTGTACTGTATGTGTGTGTGTGTGTGTGTGTGTGTGTGTGTGTGTGTGTGTGTGTGTGTGTGTGTGTGTGTGTGTGTGTGTGTGTGTGTGTGTGTGTGTGTGTGTGTGTGTGTGTGTGTGTGTGTGTGTGTGTGTGTGTGGTTGTGTGTGTGTGGTTGTGTGTGTGTGCATGTGTGTGTGTGTGTGCGTGTGTCTCTGTTTGTGTGTGTGTGCGCGTGCGTGCGTGCGTGTGTGTGTGTGTGATTGTGTGTGTGCGCGCATGTGTGTAGGCTAAGTCTATGTGTGTGTGTGTGTGCGTGCGCATATGTGTATGTCTGTGTATGTGTCTGTGTGTGTCTGTGTGTGTGTGTGCAGTGCAGTGCAGTGCTACACCCGCATTCTTTGAGTCCATTAAAGGTCTTATATCTGTGCAGGGATTTCATTCCCCGTCATTGCCACAGGTTGTGACTGGGCACAACACCCACCGTTTAGTAGCGGGATTGAGGCCGGCGTCCAATCGATGGACATGAGGACGGGTGCGCGGGCTAGCGGTGCGGCGGCGGCTAGCAGCGCTCTCCTGGGCGTGCTGAGGTGCGCCGTCTCTCTAAGCGCGGGGGATTAGCGTCCGATGGAGAGCACCCTCCAGGGACCCCCAGGAGGGAGGGGGTGCCAGCCAGGCCTCCTTACCCCGAGCCTGGGTGTGTTGGCGGAGGGCTCCTGGGGGGGTTGGTGGGGGGTGTGAGCGGGGCGTGAGTGGG
>NC_085007.1:30014003-30016503 GCF_963854185.1 Sardina pilchardus
CCATGCATGGTCGTGTTGATCCACAAGGCGATTTTCCTGGAGAAGGGTGCCACCACCCTCCTTTGCCCCTCTGAAGGTCACCTCCATGCGCGAGCCTCCCCATTAGCAAGGCCTTGATTTATAAATGGAGGAGTGTTTCTGTGAACTATGAATATTACCGATCAATATGCATAATCATCACGAGCAGGCAGAGACACCAGACACACACACACACACACACACACACACACACATACACACACACACACACACACACACACACACACACACACACACACACACACACACACACACACACACACACACACACACACAGGGCTGCCGTTAAAGGAGAACCTCCTACCTAAAAATGGGGACATAGGTAGTTCTTCTATATTTTCCCAGGGACAGGCAACAAAAAACGGGGACTGTCCCCTGAAACCGGGGACTTCTGGTCCTAGGGCGTGTAGGAGTATAGGAGTGTAAACTTTCTTTGGGGACTTTCATTTGAGTAGGATGAAAATATCATTACACCAGTGGCAAAGTCTACGTGATACGAAGGACTACGCAGTATGCCCACTTAAAAAGCATCACCATCTCAGTATACCCACTTAAAATAGGCAAGGATAGATATTAACATGTGGGGTTGATCACAGTAGCCTATACCCACTACAGCTAACTACTACACCACAGTATACCCACTATAGCTAACTAGACTACACCACAGTATACCCACTACAGCTAACTACTACACCACAGTATACCAACTACCACTACACTACACCACAGTATACCCACTACAGCTAACTAGACTATATCACATACACACTACAGCTAAGACTACACCACAGTATACAGCTAACTAGACTACACCACAGTATACATACTACAGCTAACTACTACACCACACTATACCCACTACAGCTAACTAGACTACATCACAGTATACCCACTGCAGCTAACTACTACACCACAGTAGCCTATACTACTGTGGTGTAGTAGTTAGCTGTGAATATACCCACTACAGCTAACTAGACTACACCACTGCATTACACTTCTATGCTAATGTCCAGAGGATCCATGCAGACTAAATAAAGTGTTTCTACTAATGTAAATGTAAAGAGAGGGTATAGAAAGGACTGCTTGGGCAGCCAGTGCATTACCTGTTCACTGCCATCTCTCACAAGATGGTGCTGACTGGAGAAAAATGATACGGGGATACATGTCATTTCGGTTTCAAGCAAACGTTTACACTCGTTATCATCCAGCAATATACCCAAGGTTGTTCTTAGACTGGAATTCTCCTTTAAAAGTGAAACACACACACACACACACACACACACACACACACACACATACACACACACACACACACACACACACACACACACACACACACACACACACACACACACACACACACACACAGCAGCTTTTTATGTGCCCAGAGATTCCCCCTCAGAGGAAATGCTGTTTGCTATCACTGAGAAACAGAAAAGAGAGGGAGAGAGAAACAAAGAGAGAGGAGAGAGAGTGGGAGAGAGAGGGAGAGAGAGAGAGTGGGAGGGGTATAGTGTGTTGACTGGCTTCTAATGAGGTCTGTGGAACAGATCAGTTGTGCCCTGATGATAATTAATTACCTCTCCTTTTCTCTAGCCATCTCGCGCTCTCTCTTTCTGTCTCTTTCACCACTCTGCTCCCACCCCTCCCTCTCTTTTTGGGGGGTCAGACTACTAAGTGTCTTATCAGTCAGATGGTTCTCTGGAGAGTCTTTTGTTCTGAATGGGCGAAAAATTGTACCCGCAAAATAGAGATTCCCAGCCCGATCAATTCCCTCTAACAACTCTATTGATTAGCTGCAGTAACATTTTTCATTTATTAATTATGAGGAATATGTTCTTGGGATTTCTCTGACTCCTCTCTCTCTCTCTCTCTCTTCCTTTCTCTCTCTCTCTTGCTCTCTCGCTCCTCATCTTGCTCTTCCTTTCTTTCTTTTTTTTCTTTTTTTCATGTCCTCTGCTTTTTCTTCTCTTTCTCTGGCACACCGATCTCGATTTTCTCTGCGTCTTTTCCCGGGCTCCTTTCTCTCGTGCTGCTGGAGCTCTGCACTGGGAGCTGTGCTGTGCTGTATGAGAGGAGCTGATGATATCAGCTCTGGAACAAGGATTAATATTCATTTATATCAGGGAAGCGATCTATGATAAAAACCAATGATATGGACCAGCTAAGGTTTCACACACACACACACACACACACACACACACACACACACACAGGCACGCACACACACGCTCAGTCTGCTGGTTTATGCCTGTGACTTTAGTCCACAGACCACTTTATAGACTGTGCCTCTATTGATCTCTGAGTCCCATCATCAGTTCAGTGTCGATGACATTTTGTCACCATACATTAATAGTGCTCCTCTCTGCCTTTTGATATGTTATGGCTCTCTGTGAGAGAAGGCGAGGAGAGATGATGTGTGTGTGTCTCTCGCCACAATACACGACTGTCCGAACGGCGT